>NW_007260571.1:286275-370443 GCF_000164805.1 Carlito syrichta | reverse complement strand
GTGGAAGGCTGAGGCAGAAGGATCGCTGGAGCCCAGCAGATAGAGGCTGCGGTGGCCAGGAGCCGCCACTGCACTCCAGTCTGGGCGACAGAGTGAGACTCCAACTCAAAAAAAAAAAAAAAAAAGACTTAGGTATCAAACTGCTCAAACAACATTGGATGATGGGGGTGGGGGGAATATATAAGTTCCCACTTTAAGTTACATCAGTTTAAGCCTCTGTATTTCCCCTTACCTAAACTTTAATTTCATATTAAATTTTAAATAAGGGACAAAATAATGACATTTACAGTAATGTAGGAACATTGGCATGTATCTTATTAGAAAATTAAGACTTAAAAAAAAAAAAAGGAGTATAAGGGATCCAAGAAACAGTAAAACAAATTAAGTAGTCATGAAAAAAAAAACCAATCTAGGCTGACAGGTATGCAAACCCAAAAGTACTGTCTTCAAGATGAGAATGGATTTTATTTAATAAAAGCCATAATTTTTTAAAACCAGAGGATTTAATGGTATGGTAAAGAATGTTTATGTTCTTTGTATCTTTAAGCATAAAGCAAAGCCATTAGAAAGTCCAGGAAAAATAGAAAATTGTACTCAAAAGTCATGGTCTAAAATTTAGTTCTTGGAAATCAAGACAAACTATTTTTGTTTCAATAGAGACAGAAAGAGAAAGAAATATCTTTTGACTATAATTAAGAAGCAAGAAGCTGGGTGTGGTGGCTCACACCTATAATCCCAGCATGTTGGGAGGCCAAGAAGGATGGATCTCTTGAGCCCAGGAGTTCAAGACAAGTCTGAGCAACACTGCAAGACACTGTCTTTACCAAAAGATCCAAAAATTAGCTGGGTGTGTGGCACTCGCCTGCAGTCCCAGCTACTTGGGAAGCTGAGGTAGAAGAATCACCTGAGCCCAGGAGGTTGAGGCTGCAGTGAGCCATGATCATGCCACTACACTCCAAGCCTGATTGACAGAGGGAAGTCCTGACTCAAAAAAAAAAAAAAGAAGAAGAAGAGGAGGCAAGGGTTTAGTTCTGCAGGACCACGTTCTTCTCTGAAAGTCAAATCATACAGTTGATTCTACAGTAAATAATATTTATTTGATCATATTATAAATTTTTTTTCAGTTTTTAATTTTTAACCATTTAAATATAGCTAAGAAAAGAATTTAAATATACAAATCTTGAGAATATAAAAGTAATTGGACTAAAAATGGGGGACAGAAAAAGTAGTATACAATTATAAATTCGTATTAAAGTTAGAAACCACAACCAAAGATCCAAAAATAATATATCTAATCTGGGCACAGTGGCATGTGCCTGGGATCCCTGCTACTAAGGAGGCTGAGGTAGGAGGATCAATTGGGCCCCAGAGTTTGAGCCTAAGCAACATAGGAAGACCCTCTCTCTCTAAATAAGTAAATAGACCAGGCACGCTGGCTCGAGCCTATAATCCCAGCACTTTGGGAGGCCAAGGCGAGAGGAATGCCTGAGCCCGTGGGTTGGAGATCAGCCTGGGCAACATGGTGAGACCTTGTCTCTTCAATAAGAATAAAAAATTAGCCAGGCTAATTTCCCAGCTACTTGGAAGGCTAAAGCAGAAGGATCACTGGAGCCCAGCAAGTTGACGCTGGGGTGGCTGTGAGCGTGCCACTGCACTCCATCCAGCCTGGGGGACAGAATGGGACTCCAACTCAAAAATAAGTAAATAAATATTTTTTAATAATATACCTAAAAATTATGGAGGAGCGAGGGAAAGACGTGTGAGGTAAATTCCTCTTCCATGATTGAGACTCAGTAGATATCTAAAGTTGATAAATCAATAGATAAACATATAATATTATATTTTATGTATAATATTTCAAGTATATAAACAGAAAACTCTGGAAGTGACTACCTCTGGGGAGTGGAACTGAAGGTGGATAGCCGTGTGTTCTTCATTTAATACCATTCTGTATGCTTAGAATTTTTTCACAATAATGTTTTATTAGAAATAAATAGGAGAATAAGTAAATAATGATTAACTGTTATTTATATGCTTTCATTTGAAACCTGTTTCCCTGAGCAGTAAGGAACAGAGAACTATTCTTATCTGGTACAGACCTTCCAAGAGCCAAAGTGTTAACAGGTGATAATTTACTCTGATGCCCCAAACACAGTATGATACGGATGATTAACCGATAGCTAACACATTCCTCTTGGAGCTTGCTTGCCTCCTTCTGTCCATCACTCTTGCTCTTTTCTTCATTTAACTGGCAATAATAATAATAGTACAAACATATTACTATACTTTTTATGTTGTCCTTATTATATAATTCTTTTTCTGTACTTAAAATTCAAGTGAGTGAATTCTACAAAAAAGGAAAATTAAGACGCTTAATTTGGAATGCAATCCCCAATTTATTTTTTTTCTTATTTACTAGCCACCAATTAAAATGAAAATGGTCTTTCTTGAACTAAATATTATTCTCTCCTGGAATTTCCCCTTTTTTTTCCTTACAACCTGAGAATCTGCCTCTTCAAAGAAGTCTGCTACAGTAGGCAAGTCTTGTTTGTCCTCAGATAAATCATTTTGCTCTATCACACTAGGCAATGTTTGCATGAGTATTGGGTGATTCCACCTTTCTTATAATAGGCTTTATCGCCTTGGTAAATACGTAAATGAGACCGTTCTTTCTGTAGTTCTCAAGTTCTTTATAGCTGGGAGTTAGTGGTAGAAAGTCTCAGGTGCTCCTATGCAATGATATATCAATTCACACACTTTTACAAGTATATTAATAATTTTATCCTTGAATTAATTCAAGACTTTTGGTTGCATAGCATCAATTCTTTAGCTAGAGCAATCTGAACCCCATGTAAGGTCTTTACTAACTGTGCTACCATGGACAAGTTGCATAACTGAGGCTCAGTTTTGTTTTGTTTTTTCTGTCAAAGGAGAATAACACGTGTTTTACAGAGTTATATTTCTGACTGTCTACAACTACATTTTCATCATTCTCTTTCTACTTTATCTGATCTATTTGTCTTAATCATAGTGCATATCTATCTATTACTCTATATATCTATTATTTTCTTTGTTTATTTCCTGTCTCCAATAGTAGATTGTAAGTTTATTAAGAATTGGACTCTACCTACTTTGATCACATCTTTACTTGCAAGCCCTTGAAACAAGGCTTAGCACAAAGCAGCTACTCAATAAATGTTTCTTGAATGAATGGTTGAATGAAGAGTATTGCTGAGGTGATTAAAATGAGATAACATGTAAAAGGCTTGATGCTTTGGTGAAAAGTAAGCACCTAGTGAAAGGTGAGTATTATTAATTGTATATATCTATTATGTTGATACTTTCCATTATTTGCCTAATATTAGAAGACAACATAAGCAATTCCTTTAAAGACTAAGACAAAGAAAGTGTTGTTGTGTTCTTCTGCCCATTCCTCTTCACCCCTAACTGTATGAGATCTTCTCTAACATTGGAAACAAGATGC
The DNA here is from genome assembly GCF_000164805.1 of Carlito syrichta. Taxonomy (NCBI): domain Eukaryota; kingdom Metazoa; phylum Chordata; class Mammalia; order Primates; family Tarsiidae; genus Carlito; species Carlito syrichta. The sequence goes on along the minus strand of NW_007260571.1, from coordinate 366,959 downwards.
CCTGAACCACTTATGGGCTGAAATCAACAGTGATTATTTTAAGAAAGATTAAAAAACACTTATAACAGTGAAGGTAAATAATAATTTATCAACAGTGATTATTTTAAGGAAGTTTAAAAACACTTATAACAGTGATGGTAAATAAGATCAGTCTCATTTACATATTTACCATATCAACTGATAAAGTGTTACTATGTCCCTAGTACAAAGCAAAAGCAAATGTCTGCTATAAAAATAAAGTAGAATATAACTGTTGAGAGTGATTAAACAAAAGAAAGTAATAATTGGACCCTATACTAAATGAATTGATTCATAAAACAAAAGGCCACAGTGGTTCTCAAACTGTGCACTCCAGGTCACTATGGTGAACTCACAGGGCACCACTAGATATTTTTTAATTTTAGAATAAAGCAGAGCACTATTTGGCTAACAGGAAATCACTCATTCAAGGTAGTTCACAGTTTCAACATCGGACCACATTACATACCTTTCGATGATGTCCTACCTTTGCTAAGCCGGGTTTTGGTGGTTGATGTGCTAAAAGACATGTATCACATGAAGATCAATGTGGAATGGAAAATGAGAGTGATGGTATCCAATCTGATTTCAAGGTTTTGGAAGATATGCAGGGCTCATTGGTTATACGTATCCATCAAATGTAGTTACTTATAAATAAAAATATTTTTTCACTCAGTATATGTGTATTAATTTCTCAAACAGCTATAATTGTTAGGACATGACTATTCATCCATAAGTTGTTTGACCCTAACTGTTTAATAAACAGACTCATTAAATCTGTGTGTTTGTTATCTAGGAGGACCATGAAGCAAATTACTGAGAAACTATTGGCTCCGTAAACCGATGAAGTTTGAGAACTTCGGCCATAAGAGTTACAGAAAAAAATATAGATTTGCATGTAGAGACCAGAAAACAAAAATGATAATTTACCAAGACAATTCTAATATAGTGTGAGATTGGCTGGAGGCTTATTGAGAGAAGAATATTGCCAGAGAAAATATATTCAAGTAACCAGAGAGGCCTGAGCAAGCTTCTTGGCCGCTGAATCAAAGAGTGTTGAAAACAAAACTCTCGCAGAATATTCCATTCCATAGGTACAAACCTGCAGTTTGGGCAATCCTCCCTGTGCCCAGAGAAAGAAACAACATTTTGACCTGTGAAAAATGATTCATGCAGGACAGATGCAAGGACAAGGAATGAGACAGGGTAATGAAAGTAGAAGGAGGCAATCGATGTGTGGAAATTTAGGATTTCATGTTCACTGGTACTCTGTTCTCTGCTACTTTTTCTAAGGTTTCATATTTTAAACATAATATTCACTTTTTATTTTGTCATCTGAGTGTTTCCTATCACAGTTGATTCTAAAACTTTGTGATTTGGTGGTATTAACTAAAAATCTAATATCTACATTTCTTCATTAAAAGGGATTCAAATAATCTATATGTGGTTATACTTAAAGTGCTTCTTATCAGCCTAACCTAAGATGAAGTCTTTCCCAACCATTTTTTAAAAATAATCTCAATACAATTTCAATGGCCTACGTGAGTGCACACTCACATGTGTGTGTGTGCATGTGTGTGTATATGCTAAATAATATAAATAATATAAATCCCTTTATCTATCACTCCTACTTCTAGAGATTCAAAGCAGTTCCCTCCACCAGGTTTCTGTGCTACATCAAGGCCTCACTTGCTGTCAATGGCCCAATTAATCATTTGGGGTTTTAGGCTTCCAGAATATAAAAGCATTTCTACCACTCCCTGTGCCTATCAGTTACGCGGTTAAATGGGTTCACTATTTTCTCATCCCCATTTTCCTCCTCCAGAGCAATGAGTTCCCCCTGACAGTTCCAGTGAGGCCTTTATCAATCTGAGTCTTAAGGTTTTCCTTACTCATCGGCTTTTCTTCAGGTGCTAGCTTTTGAAAAAAATATCCACTTTCCCACCATTTTTAAACTTCAGGAGATCTGCAAACTTTAGGAAATTCCTTGGCTGCCCCTGCAGGAAGAGTTCACTAACGGGATCACATGGAATGACTTATTTTTAGGCAAGAGGAAGAAAATATAAGGAGGCTGTGACGTGCCAGTATCAAGTTGCTAGTCTCTATTTAAAGTTTTCTCTTCCCTTGGAGCAGCAGCCTGGGTTCAAATCCTAGCATCACCACTTATCCACCATGTGACCTCATGAAGGACACCAAACTTTCCTGATTCCCAGTGTTCTTATCTGTAAGAAGGTGACAGTAATACCTTCTCTAGCTGGTGGTGCAGATTGCAATCTAAGTGACTGCCAGGTAGGATACAGCACCCAATGTTATTTATCCCTCTTTCCCTCTTGTGGTGTTTACTCTTGATTGTGGTAATTAATTGTGAATCAATTAAACACTTAAGTTATCAGTGTAGATTATGTAATGGTCATGAAACAATACGAATGGAAGCACTTTAATACAAGTCAGGTGGTTTTATTTTTATCACAAGCAAGTTCCAATTCTTCTTTGTAGTCATTCTCCCATCATGCAATAACACAATAGGCAACAATTCTAAATAATGTGTGTATGTTAGGAGGTTGATTTAGACAGATACCCCTGCCTCTCAGCCCGGCTCTCCTCACTTCTGTGTCCCCACACATTTATTGTTGTTGTTTGTTGTTGTTGTTGTTGCTGTTGCTGTTGTTAAGAGGTGGGGTCTCGCTATGTTGTCCATGCTGGAGTGCAATGGCTATTCACAGATGCAATCCCACTTCTGATCAGCACGGGACTTTTGACCTGATCCATTTTCAGTGTAGACCAGTTTACCCCTCCTTAGGAAACCTGGAGGTCCACTACTCTTAGGAGGGTACCATATTGATGTTGAACTTAGTATCAACACTCCATCAAGGTGTATAGTACACTACATCCCAGAACTCCTAGACTCAAGCAATCCTCCTGCCTCAGCCTCTCAAGTAGCTGGGACTACTGGTGTGAACCATTGCTCCTGGCTCCCCACACCTTTGAGGGATCATCTTTGAAAGGAAATCAGCAGTAGGCATGTGCAGCATTAAAAACATTCCTGCTAGCACCTGGAGGCAGCATGATGGATTACATACTTGCTCAAGGTTCCTTTCCACTCTGTGATTCCAAACCACTCTGAGATTTTGTGCCTTGTAACTATATCAAAACAACTTCTAAAATTCTAACACTACCTACCAAACAGTTTTTCTACAACAGTGTTATCTAAATAAGGGACTTTGATTTAACATGAAAAGGGTAGTCCTGTCCTCAGTCAAAACCAGAATGAGAGAAAAACACTGCATTGGATACCAGAAATTCCCAGATGAAATCCCACTTCTCTGACCCTCAGTCAACTGATCTGAAAAACGTGGGCTGAGCTCAGCAAACTCTTCCGTTTTAACTCAATGCTGAAATGCTGATTCTGGGATAAGGTTGCAGCCCTTCACAGTGCTAGGTACAACAGTGGGCCATAAATAATCATGTAAGAACCACTACCTTTTCAGAAGGGCTCCATGACCATGGCACTTTCAGCACTGGTTATCTCTGAGAAAGGGGTGCAGGTACAGAGAAATAATTCAAGAAAAAAAAGAACAGATGTGTATTAGGATCAATAGGCACTCTCTGCTTTCTAGTCTAAAATAGTAACTTTAAACAACTAGTCAAAGATGTGCCTTTGTGCACCAGAAACATTTAGAGAAAGACTTTCATATGTCTTAAAGATAGTGGTTCTCCACATCCATGATTCAATTTTCTTTGAGGCTCAGAAATTATCCAAACCACTGGCTGCCATAGCCGTCTTTCCTTCTAAACAGCATGTGCAATTTTCTCTTCAAATGCCCTAGAGAGTGGTTAATTAGCACCATCATGGGCCCAAAATAAATAGGGACTAGTCTTCACTGTCTATAGAAGCCCAGATTATTTTAATATTCTAAGAGTAACCAAGGCAACCAGAGTTTAAAAAACACAATATTACTGCCAATAAAACTTTCTAATTTGTTCAATTCCATAAGTCAGTTATTCCTCAAAACTGAAAAAAAAATGGTGTTAAGTTTTAATGACACTTGGAAAAATTTTCAGTATTAACTTCCAGCTTTATAATCTAAGCCCATACCAATAAAATCTTAATCATCATCAAGCACTTCACACATTCACACACACACAGAGTTTATTTATATATCAGAGATACCACATCTTTGGACCTATATTTATAAATAGGCCCAAAGAGAAATTTTCATAGAAATGTTAATGATTTCCATAAAAATTCTCACATACTGCATGACACTTGCATATAACATCTTAATTAATCACCTATTCATGAAACACTTGGGCACTTGCACGATTCAGCATGATTAATGCAGCATTAGTGTGAGGACACAGTCAAGATTGTCTAATAAACCTTTCCTCAAGATGCTTCATATTTGCAAAGCACCACGGTTCAGTAAATGGCCCAGCGGCCTGGCAGATAACGCTCCAATCTGTCCAACACAAGATCCAACCTCTTCCGGCCCTGTTTGACTTAGGGAAGGCAAGTCACACAGGACATCCTCGGGCAATGAGTAAAGATAAAGGCAGAGAACATGGCACTTTGCATCCCCCAAAAGCCAATTCAAAAACAGACACATGTCCTTCCTCCTAACAGATACTGAAATTGTAATTGCTATGGAGAAATGGTTCTGGCCAAGGGGAAAGAATAAAAGTTAAAGATGTCCCTTTCGTAATAATTGCTGATTCATTCATGCCTACTGTGTGCCAGCCTGATGTACTCTACAGATATATGATATAATCTCCAAAAACCTCTGCAAGATATGCATGGAAAAACTCTACTCTTCTGTTGGGAAAACTGGAGATGTGCGAGATATCAGGGATCTGCTCCCTAATTTGTGTGACTTCAAAGACTGCCACCTTGCCCTCCTTTAAAAGAACTAAGTTATGAAATCTTTGCCATATTAAGAGATTTTTATATTCCTAATTTATAGACCTGAGAAGTTTCAAAGCCCCACTCATCTACTCATCTCCAGTCCATGCAAAGGGCTTAGAGGACAGAGGGTATCCTCCACGGGGTACTGATGCCAAAACATTCAGAGACCTGTGAGACTGTACCAGTGAGTCAAAGGGTTAGAGTAGGAACCAATGGGTCAGAGAAGTCTAGTGGTCTGTTGACCATCAAAGGGTCACTCAGGAGATATAGGGAAGAAGTGAGTAAATAATTGCTACAGCTTTCTTCATGCTTCTTCTGTGTTCTGTCTTGTTTTGTCTATTTAACCTTGTCTGTGGGTCAAGGTTATCTCCCATTATGTTCAGTCTTGGTGGAACTCATTACCACACCTCTCATTATCAAAGTCAAAGTTGGACCCAAATCCCAAATCCATCTGGGCGCTGGCCTCTAGGTAATGGGGAGCTTGTCTCTTCTCCATTACCTAGGGGCTAGGGTAGAGATGTGAGAAAGATCACCCCCTCCTCATTACCTAGGGACCAGTGCACACGTATTTGGTCTCAACTCTGCCAATCAGATATGTCAGCAAAACTGAACGGGTGGCCAGCATTTATTCATAACAGCTACATAAGTATCTGGTGACATCCACATTTTTGTCCAGTGATACCAAAGTTCTAATTATACTGACCATGTCAAATGACGAGGGTCTACCTTCTCAGGACCCTACTGTCTATGTTTTTCACGTTTGATTCCTCAGCTCCTATTGATTCTGCGAGCCCCAGTGATCTTCAAAAGGCATTTTTCTGCTCAAGGCAGCCAACATTGGTTGCTATTGCTTGTAGTCAAGCAAATACGTCTCTCTCTCTCTCTCTCTCTCTCTCTCTCTCTCTCTCTCTCTCTCTCTCTCTCTCACTCACACACACACACACACACACACACACACACACACCACACCCTAAGGTAGACTCTATTGTTCATAAATATTGACCAAGACCACCTTTACGTTCCCTTCAGTCTAACTGAACTGTAAATAGGCTTCGACTCTGGGCCCCTGATCTCCTATTTTTTAGAATTATTTACTTAAGAAAACTTAATTATAAATTCCTTCTCTGTTCCTTTAAGACATAAATCTTTATAAAACTGTCTTCCCAGTTTTATAACCCAGAAATGTCTTTCCCAAACCCCTATGCAGTATCTCTCTGAAATGTAATCATCAAGGAATTAAGACCCCTATCTCCCAGACTCTGTAGACAGGTAGGAGCGTTAGGTGGATTCCTCGTTCCAAGCTGTAAAACTACCTCCTGTTATGAAGGTATGAGAAAGTTTACTTTTCCTATGAATAAGGCCAATTAGCAAATTATTCCCCCAACCTCCAAACCTGCACCATCCTAGCTCTTAAAAACTCTTCCAACCTTTCTACTTTTGTTTCAGAGAATTGAGTTCAGACTGTGTTCTGGTTTCCCTCCTTAGTGCAACAGACTTGAATAAAGTCTTCCTTGTCTGTTTAACTTTATCTCAATCAATTTTCATTTTAATAATATTCACTGCCCCTACCAAAGGGAGAAGCATATTCCTCACCCCCACGGACACAGGTTTAGTCCGCATACTTGCTCTGGTCAGTGAAAAGTGAACAGAAGGAATATGCCTCTTCCAGACCAGATGGAAGCTCTGGGGCCTGACTCTTAGCTTGCCTAGTCTCTTTTTACACTGCCTCCAGTCTCTTTCCCAGACAAAGGCTGATGCATCCACCTGGGTTCACAAGTGAAGACAGCAGAAGGCACAGTCACAGCGGGCCCATTTGTCTACATGTAGCACGAGCTAGAATTATAGTCACAGCACAACTAGCACTCTTAACAGCATTTGCGGCATTTGGCACAGCAAAAGAGAAGTTTCAGAATGATCCAATTGTCTCCTAGAAGCCCACCTTCTGATACTTCAAAAACTAAGAAGTCCTCCAGGGGCTACAGAAGTCCTCCAGGACAAAGTCCCCAAAGGGAACACAGGGTAAACTATGAGCCTTCAAAAGCAACATGTGTACTTCACCAAACGAAGTAAGCCTATATGAACAAGGGGCCGACTGAGGTCTCTGGACAATCCTGGGTGATGGTTCAAAGAAGCCTTATTCAAAATACTCTCCTCACATTCCCCTTAAAATAACTTTGGAAAAAAAATAATGTGCCTCTTTACATATTTTTAAATTGTTACCCCAAATTTTTCATGCTTAAAGGTTAATTTCTGTTAATATGGTATATGAAATATTGCATATTTTATAGGACAAAATAAGATGAAGATCGACTTTAACTGAAATCAATATTTCATGACATGCTTTGATAAAATAGATTTCAACTATCTTATTGAAGAACTCCACTGAATCTGAAAGGAACCATATGAAATATGTATTCGTGGTTTTAGCTAACGTTATCTTTTAAACTTTGTTAGTCCTAGAAAACACAGCTTTTTTTTTTAATCAGCATCATCAACCTACATTGCAAGGTGGCTTTATCCTTATCAGGAATGCTATAAGATCAGAAAGACAGGAAACCCACGGGTTTAAGTTTCCTTAATTAATAATTAAAGGAGCTCTCCTCCAAAACTAATATTTCTAATCAACCCTTTCTCCGGTGCATGGGAAGTTTCTAATGCTAGGGCAAATGTACCATATTAACACTTCAGATGGACGAAGAAGAGGCCATTATTTGTTCAAATGAGGGAAGAAATGTACAAAGCAGGCACTTCCCCAGGCAATTTTAGATAAGAAAAAATGTGAAAGTTGAGAATCTTGAAAGGAGCATGTTACTGCAAACTCTTAACACTATCCATGTATGAACACCCTTGGAAAGCATGCATGCCTGTTTGAGGGATGTTTTATATACGTATATACACAGTTGGCATGTATGTGACAAAGAAGCAGATGGCCAGGCTAATTCTCATGGGTGCTTTCTTCATTTGCAAAACAAGTTGAGCAGAAAGCCTACTCCCATTTGAAGTGACTCTTCCCCAAGACCAGAGGACAAGACCTTACTGCAATGGTATCCTCAGAAGCTACAATAAAGTACCAGGAAATCATTTCTGGGACATCAGTAAAGATTGAGAACTGTGTTTCCCAAAACTCAGATCATGTATCTTAGAATACCAACAAGACCATAAAATGTTTCCCCAGTTTTATACATATTTAAGAACTCACGGGTAATATATCTAAACTCTTCTACTAAAAAGACTCCTGCTAGCAACTGCACTTTTGAATAAAGAACTGTCAACACTGGCAGATTCAGAACTTCTACTGAGAAGAATTTACCACAACAGAATGATCTAAGTATATCATTTCATGCAGTAGTACTTTAATAATGATATATTTCCATGCTCAGGGGGGAAAGGGGCTTTATTAAGCTATAGGTATATTAAATATCATTATAAATATCATTGTAAATTAATCCTATACTATTGTACAATATTATGCCATTATTGATGGCATTTTTTTTTAACAGAGCACTATATTTCAGGATACCACCTAGACAGGCACCAAGGAAAATATTACATGCTGGTCTGGCTTAAAAAAACAATCTCAGACTTACACATCAGAATACATTGAAATGACACATTAAAAAATATTGTATTTATATACCCACTACCCCCATGAAAGCAGCATGTTACTCTATAACCAAAAGAACAGCTCTATAAAATCAAGGAACTTCCTTTCTTTCTTAAGAACTGGTGGCTGTGATTATTCTAATCTTGTTAGAAGTCTGAAGTCCAATTCTAAAATAAGGTTTTATGTATTTCATCATCAGATTATTTGGGGGAACCTCTTATTTGTATAATTTAGTAATCTCCATGATTTAGTTATACATTTATCTTGGGAAAGGAATGGTGGGATAAAAAAAACAGGGACAAATGTTCATAATAACCGAACACAATAGTTAATTAACACATCAAATATAAACTAAACAACATAATCCAAGCACAAGACATGAAAAAGAACTGCTAGGTAACATAAAATGCATTGCCTTTCATCTTAGCTGTGATACATTTTTAATGGGGCAGACCTTTTTGTATCGCAGTCAACTTTGATTTAATGGAGTTAAACCACATAGTACAACAATTGTTTATCAAACAGAATTCTTCACACCATGTTTTATTGCATGTTTCATTCTATCATGCACTTGAAATCCTTCAAGTATCACCTCTGTGCTATTTCTTCCCTACCTCTCCTCTGAGCCTTCAGACTTAAAGCTTCTAGCACTGGATTAAAATGTCCACATAGATATTTCTTCAGCATCTTCAAACCAAAAGGTCCAAAAACCACCAGAAATGCATTGCTCACAAATTTCTTTTTCTTCCTATAATAGGTAGCACCATCATGTGTCTATTTACTCTTATAATTTTCATCAACCCTTTCATTTTCACACTCTGTATCCAGACATTTGATCAGTGCTCCAAGTTTCTCATATATTCAACTCTTTATTTTATATTCCCCTTACCCTACTTTTTCTTTTTTGTCTTTTCACTTTCTGCTCTTTCATATCATTAGGATGGATGTTAGAACTTATGAATCCATCCACCACAACACTGAAACTATCATATTTTTCGTATCTTTATTTCTGTGATGCATTCTTGAAAAATTCTTTTGGTTGACCTCCCAAATCACCGGTAGTACTATTAAGCTGTTTCCAAGCTGTGACACAACCCATCAGCTATATTGTTCAACTTAATAGCTATATTTTTTATTTCCAAGATCTGAAGTAGGTTCTTCATAAGTGTCCACTCTTATTTTATAAACATTTGTTTTTTGTTTTATAAATGTGAAGTCATTTATCACCCTGAAAATATTAAATACTTTCATTTTGAAGTCTTTTTCATATTATTCTATTATCTCTATTTCCTCAGGAACAAATCCTTGCATGTGTTAAAGAATGGTGATTTATTTCCTGATGGTGGCCTTCCTCGGGTCTTTGTAATTCCCTACTGACTTCCTATTTTATGTGAAAAAATTCCCCCTTGTGTTCTCATGTGCCTCTGCTTAACCCCATTTTCTTTCTTCTTTTAACATAAATATAAATGTGTTGGTTTTAAAATCACTCCTTTTACATATTTCTCTGAATTTTGCATGGGAAAGGAAAATTTCAGAATATGATTTCTTCATTGATCTTGAATTCCGCACGATGCAACCAGTTCTGTCCTTAAAGGCTCTGGTAAGGACCTGATCATTGAGTTTGGTGTTATTCTTTTACCTAGAGAGTAGTAAAACCTATTCCTAGAACTTCCATTCCCAAAAGAACAAGTGTTACATTCTCACTGCATCTCTTCACAAACTCTACCCTCTAGCCATCCAACTACTCAAAGAATCTGCAATTTCACCCTGCTTTTGCTGAAGCTACTCATGTCCCATTCATTTGTCAAGATCCAGATAAGATACTACTATCTCTTCTATGAAACTCTCCATATGTTATAGACATTTCTTTAACTGGGCCCCCGTAAGATATTACCCATGCCTTTATTAGTGTATTTATCTCATTTTGTCTAATGCATTAGAATCACCAACTAGGGCATAACATCTTGAGGGCAAAAGTTATTATTTTTTTCCATATTTCAAGGAGCACCTAGCACAATGTTCACCACATAATAAGCACTCAACAACTTCTTAAAAAGAGTTGATCCTTGCTCCAATGCCAAGAAATGCTACTTGGCAAATAAATATTTATAAAATTAAATCTAAGAAATCAAGGAATTAAACTTTAAGAAAGTAGACACAGTCAAATCAGAATCCAGCATTACAGCTCTAGATTATAGGGAAAAGAAATTACCTCTGGAAATTTTGAATCTGCATCAGCCTTAAGGACCACCTCCCTGTCTGAGAAGCCCCCAGGGAAGGCCCAGTCCTGTGAGTTCTACTCCATACCTGCAAGCCACTTTTATTCCCTTTACCTTCCTGTGGTGTAACTGTGTATCCATCTACCCCATTAGATTATGTGCCCTCTGGGAGCATGGAATAAATAAAAGTGTGTTGACTAAATAAATGCTTAAATACCACATTTTCCCTCATTTGTCTTCAGAGTAGCCCCGGGCTATAAGGAAACCTTGTTATTCTCATTTTCTAATAGGTAAACCAGAGTAAATGGAAGTTAAATGAACTCGTGGTCACAGGAGAGAGGAACTTGGTAACAGAATTCAGGTCTTCTTAAAATCAATCACTAGCTCTCTAGACACTCCTATATAATATGAAGCATCCATGGTCAGGAATATAAGAATGGGACAGTTTGGATCGCTTTACATAAAGGAAACAACTCTCACAATAGCATAATGAATAAAATTGACCTTTAAACAATCCACAGAGTTCTGTTTCACCCCTACACTCAATTCAAAGAGCTCCTAGAACATAACAAATTAATTATAAACAAAGTAGTTCTCCACACACTGATCAGCACAGCATAATGATTTCTAGGTACCCAGGGAAACCTCTGGTATCAACTTAACCTCTTCAAAAGGACTTTAAAAAGCTATAAACAACACTAGATTTAGTGTGTATTAATTTCTACGGGTTTTCAGCATTTTTCATTACATGCAATGTCCTCTATTGCAAACAAGATGCTTCTATGAAAACCTCATATAACTATATAGATTCTAAGTTATCATTGCTATTATTATTCATTTTATTAGCTATTTATTGAGCGCTTACTCCGTGCCAAGCATTTTGCTAAGAACTACATAAATTACCTCATTTAATCCTCATAAAAACATTATGAAGTAGGTTCTATCATTATCACATTTTTTAAATGAGAGAACTGGGGTTCAAAGAAATGAAGTAATATATCTAAGGTCATGTAGCTAATAAGAGATCCAGCAGGGACCTGTCCCCAGTCTCACTGGTGCCAGAGTTCTGGAGGCTAACCACTATGGACACTGTCCCTCATTAGTGTCCATTGGAAGGATATAGTTAGTCAGATACCCTCATGTGTTTGACATTATTATCACATTGAACTACATAAAATTGCTGTTTTTGTAGACCAAAGTTGGCCATATGGTTCAGTCTAATAGAATGGACTTCAGATTTGAATATTTGCAGCTTTTGATTTCTTGCCAATGTATTACTTCATTTTTGTTTTGTATAATACATTTATTTAATAATTGCTGAAACTATTATTACAAATATCAGTATAGGCCATAAGATATAAACACCAGTCAGTTCTTTAAGTAATTCCCCAATTCTGATCTCAGACCATCTAGATGTTGATTATATCTTAATACCTTGGAAAGATGTGACCCAGAATTCTCTCCCTAAGAAAATCATTTCTAGATTGGCATATGCAAGAGTTGCAGATAATGATTTGTTTCTGCAAACCTGCAATGATTTACCTGTACAATACCATTATATCCTTTAAAAAAAAATCGTAGCCGGGCTCGGTGGCTCAGGCTGTAATCCCGCGCCTTTGGGAGGCTGAGGTGAGTGGATTGCCTGAGCCCGCGGGTTCGAGACCCACCTGGGCAAGCAAGACCTCATCTCCACAATAAATCAAAAATCAGGCGGGCATGGTAGCGCATGCCTGTAGTTCCAGCTACTCGGAAGGCTGAGGTGGAAGGACTGCCGGAGCCCAGCAGGTAGAGGCTGCGGTGACCAGGAGTGGCCATTGCACTCCAGTCTGGGCAACAGAGTGAGACTCCAACTCAAAAAAATAAATAAATAAAAAATAAAATAAAATAAAATAAAATAAAATAAATCGTAGAGTTGTGGGGTACATGGAAGGATATGCCACATAAGTAAGTAGCTTACAGGCTTATAGCAAGCCCTCTCTGCCCCTGGTAGTGAACCTGGTACTCAGGGGTAGTTGTAGTTGTGTGCCTTACCCTCCCCCTCCATTTCTTCGTTTCCTTTTTAAAAGCAAACAAACATTTTTGGAGGCCGAGGCAAGTGGACTGACTGAGCCCACAGGTTCAAGTCCAGCCAGGGCAACTTGGCAAGACCTCGTCTCTACAATAAATAAAAAACTAGCCAGACATAGTAGCGCACGCCTGTAATTTTGGCTACTTGGAAGGCTGAGGCAGAAGGACTGCCAGAGCCCAGCAGATCAAGACTGCGGTAGCTGTGAGCATGCCACTACACTCCAGCCTGGGTGACAGAATGAGACTCTGACTCAAAAAAAAGCAAACAAAGACTAATAATTCTAAGAAAAAAAGAATGAAATGCTATTTTTATTTACCACAGTTCCTTTAGGCAAGAGTTTGAAAACTAAGGCACCCTTGCAATCCACTCTCCTTTTCACCTTCATTGATCCTTGTATCTTTCCTTCCTTAGAGGGAAACATGTCCTGCTTTTTTAAAAACTTACCCTCCTGGGGCATACCTCATCAACAAGGGTACGGGCATAATCAACATTTATATACCTAACCCTGAATTGTACCCCCCCATCTTTATAATTTAAAAAAAGAAAGAAAAACTTACCATCCTTTTTTGTTTGTTTTTGAGTTGGGGTCTCTTCCTCTGTCACCCAGGCTGGAAGGCAGAATCACAACCTCGACCTTTTGGATTCAGGTGATCCTTCTACCTCAGTTTCTGAAGTGGCTGAGACTACAGGCACATGCCACCATACCTGGCTAATTTTTTTTTTTTTTTTAAGTCGGAGTTTCACTCTGTCTTCCAGGCTAGAGAGTAATGGCACGCTCACAGCCACCGCAGCCTCGATCTGCTGGGCTCAGATGATCCTTCTGGCTCAGTCTTCCAAGTAGTTGGGACCATAGGCATGCGCCACCATAACCAGCTAATTTTTTGATTTCTCGTAGAGATGAGGTCTCACCAAGTGCCCAGGTTGGTCTCGAACCTGTGGGCTCAGAGAATCCTCTCACCTCAGCCTCCCAAAGTGCTGGGATTATAGGCATGAGCCACCACACCAGCCGACCCTCTCATTTATGCTCTTTATCCCAGTCTTTATCATTTCTGGAAACTTCTCCCCTATAAGGAAAAATTTCCCCTCTCTCTGAGTTCTCAACTGCCCCCTCCTTCCTGGTTTTTCTCTCAGCACACAAACACCTTCAGGTGGTCTTCTATATCAAGCATACATACACGCAACCCCTTACCTTAAAGCTCTTTCTTTCCTTCTTTCTTTTCTATTCCCTGCCAAAAGGATTAACAAGCTGGGCATGGTAACATGCCTGTAATCCCAGCATTGTGGAAGGCCAAGGTGGGAGAATTGCTTGAGCCCAGGAATTTAAGACCAGCCTGGGCAAGATAGCAAGACCTTATCTGTAAAGATAAAAATAAAAAAATTAGCTGGACATGGTGGCATCCACCTGTAATTCCAGCTACTTTGGGAGGCTGAGGGTGGGGGGCTCGCTTGAACCCAGGAGTTCAAGGCTGCAGTGAGCCATGATTGTGCCACTGCACTCCAGTCTGAGCAACAGCGTGAGGCCTCAACTTTAAAAAGAACAAAAAAAGTATTAACAAAGTGCTGCTTTCACCCTCTGTGTCCTGGCCTCCCACTTACTCATCATCCGGAATCAGCCCGGCTCTTGTTCTCACCCTCTGGAAACGCTCTCAAGAATGTCCAGCATCCACCTGGCTATTGGGCACTCAGTTCCCATCCCACCTGGTCTCTCCCTAACTTGTGTTAATGCTGTCTCCTCCGTCCCCCAATGCTCTCTCTGGGATCCATGAATGCCAACCTTCTGGATCTCTTCCTACCTCTCTGCCTATTCTCCAAGGCTTCCTTTCTTCTCAGTCTTAATCGTAGGTTTTTTCTTTGGCCCCGGTTTCTAAGGGTTCCAGTTTCTCCTCATTTTCTTCTCTAATCCTCTCTAATATATCTTGAGGTGCTCCACTTCAAACTACTCAAAACCCAAACATACTGGCTTTTTTCTCCTCACACCAACTTCTTTTTGCCCCCAGTTTAGATCCATATCATCTCCCAACAGAAACACGAGTCATTTTAACACCCCTTCCCAATCTCTCTACAGTCTTATCTCTTAGCACTTCTCATATGCAGATCATCCAACCACACCAGAGTCCTCACTCTAGATAGCCCATAGCTTTGACACCTTTATACACTGTTTCCTTCACTTAGCCCTTAACCTTCAGATTTATGTTCCAAGTGTCACATACTTTGTGAGGCTTTCTCTAATCTTCTAAAGAATACTCATTTCCTCCTCAATGTTCCCAAAGCAGTTGTGTACACCAGTTAACACAGCATTTATCACGGTACTCACGGTACCTTTTTATACTCCTATCCCTGCTTCGTTTCTGTTTCTGTCTTCATCATTCCTTGAAGGAAGGGGCTACGTTGCATTCCCCTCTATGTCCCACGTAGCAATGAGCTAGTGTCTGGCTCATAGTAAGTCTCCAAAGACGTCTGTTTCATTGAACTAATTCATCTTTCCAGTAAGGTTTATATATCATCCTGATTAGAGACAGTGCTTTTCTATTAAGTAATTTTTTTTAGTCACTTTGAACACTAATAATTCATTATGTAAGACAACAAAATATTCAAGAGGTAATTATATAACACATTTTTTTCTTCCCAAAATAAATGTTTTCACAAAATGTGATCCTTTAAAGTTCTTATCCAGAGAAGGTTACCTGCACTGAACAAATAAAAGAGATTCTCTTGAGAACACCAATCAGTTTTCCAAATCAGCCAAGTGCTTACCATTGCTTTCTTGACTCCTACTTTACAAGTCCAAAATGACAAATTATTTCACAGGTCCCTGGGCAAAAACTTCATTGCTTTCTGAAATGTCAGTGCTGATGCCTAATCCAGCTCAGTTTTGCCTCATTTTAAACTCATAGAAATATCTCTTCCTGCCAGCTTACATTTTGTTTTATAAAATTCTTTTTCTCCTTTCTTGCTTTCCAGGATATAATTTCTTTGATGAGCTTCTCCTCATTTTTCAACCTCAGGGAATTAAAATCTCTATAATTTCATCATCTCATTGAGAAGCAGGGAGAAGAAACTAAGGAAGATGGCAATAAAAATGAAAACTGGAAAAACCATAGCTAAAGACTTCTCCAGTGGTCACATTTACTAAAGGTATCAAATACTAAAGTAAGAAGAAGGTAGGTTTGCGATTAAAGACCTTATTACCTAACTTTAATCCTCATCAAAGCCCTGTAAGGTAAATGTCATTACTCTTGTTTAACAGATCAATAAATGGAGGTACAGAGAGGTCTAGTAATTGCCCAAGGTTACCCAGATAATAAATGACAGTCCCTGCCATATGTTGGAGTGACCTGAAACAATTTTGGAAATAATAAATTAATCTGCCTGAAGGTGTTCCCTCTGTTCACAGACATGTGGTTCCTGGCCAGGCACTATAATTTCCATAAGAGAATCACAGACCTATCCTCTGCCTATGTTTATGCTGTGTACTATGCTACGAGTTCTTAATACATTGTTTCATGTAATTACTGAATGAGCTATGAAATGGGCAGTATAATTAATGACTTATCCATGGGGGCAGTAATATTATTACAGATAAGAAAACAAAGCTCAGGATAAGAAAACAAAACTCAGGGAGTTAAGAAACAAACCCAAAGTCTCAGATTTAGTGGAGCTGACTAACCAATGATATGTCCCTCGCAGCTGACTAACCAACATGTCCCCCACACAAAGCCGGTGTTCTCAAAACTAACCCTGCTGCTTCCTTTGATTGTCATTGTGGCTGACACTGCCTTAAATCAGATGGTTCTTGCCTGAGAATATCACCAAGAACTCAACTCTACATCCTGAAATTGGGTGGTAAGAAGTCATAACTAACCTCTTATAGTGTTACTTTTCACTCTGGATTTCTCATGGAAATACCTGCCCTACCTAAACCGTATTTAGATTTTCAGAGTTCTCGGTGCTCTGTGTCTGCATTGAGGGGCACTGTAAGAAACAGGAGGGTACCATGGTAAAGCACCCATGCTATGAAACCAACCTCCAACTTCCAGTCCCAGGTATTGCCATTGACTAAATGACCAGGGTGAGTCTGCCTCTGTCTCTCACAGTTTACTCATCTATGAAACGGAGTTGAAGACATGAGGACCCTATATACCTCAAAGAGCTTCTGTGACTAGTGAGTTAATACCTGTAAAGTGCTTAGAATAGGGCCTACTACATGGTAAAATTCAATACACACTAACTGGGTACTTTATAGATTGTCAGATGACTCTACAACTCTCATATTGTGAGAAAAGAGAAACAGAAGGAAAATCACAAGAGTGTAGCTTCCAGGAAGCTAAAGGAAGAGCATGTTTAAAGGAGGGAGAAATCATGTGTCTGGTCCTTTCAAAGGTCACTGCAAAAGTGACCTTTGGGTTTGGCTAAAAGGAAGACTTCAGTGAGCTTTAAAAAAAAAATTCATAACTCTGACTTACCCACCAAAAAATGTAGCATGTTTAAGATTTCTATTTATTCAGAGAAACATTTCTGGAAGATTAAATACAATCCTAAATTTAATATATTTTGACAGAAAAACAATATGATAAATTGCAGATCAAGATAAACTAATTGCATTTCTGTTGTTGGCCGTGGAAACCAGAAGTACTTCATATATACTGAAATCTTTTTTCTGTTATCAAGTTTTCATTATTTAAAATTACTGCCATTCTTAGCCTTTAAAAAAAAAAAAACCTTAACCTTTTTTAAAGGAAAACTCACCAGAACAGCATGGACATGAATTTTCATTGTATAAATTATTCCAATCAAAACTTATATTAACCTCTGACATCTTCCTCCTCCCCTAGGGCTGAATCTAGGGTTAATTAATACCTATTTAAGCATTCAGCTTTTGCCCTGGGGGCCAAGATAAACTTGTCCACAAGAATAATATATGTGCCCAATAGTAAATCTCAATGAGGAAAGAATTGCTTTCTTATTACATTTTATTTAAAATTTTGTATGAAATAAAACTGTAGCAAAGAAAATTTAGAAAATGTAAAAAGGAAAAAAATCATATACTACCTTTCTTAGATAATCACTACTATTATTTGGGCTTTTCCTTTCATTCTTTTATGTATATTTTTATAAAACTTTAATTATGGTATACACATAATTTTGTATTTTGTTTTTCTCAATTAATGCTACTATACGCATTTTTCAAGTTGGTACATAGTCTTACATACATTATGATGCACCTGTGTTGACTGCAAAATATATAACCGAGTGATTAACTTGGCCACTAATATTGCTTCTAGTCTTCACAATTTTAGATAACATTGTGATGAATATTTGACTACATATATCTTGTTCTTTGTGTTATTTTCTTAGGTTTAATTTCCAAAGGTGGAAATGGAGGGTCTGTAAGCATAAATATCTATGTTGTTCTTGATACATATTCTCAAACTGCCTCTACAAAGGTTACACCAATTTCAGTGCCACCTATATCCTAGGTGATCTAGCAATCCTAGTATTGCTAGATCCTGATGCTGTATTAAAATGTTTTCCCAGCCAGGCTCGGTGGCTTAGCCTGTAATCCCGCGCTTTGGGAGGCTGAGGTGAGTGGATTGCCTGAGCCCATGGGTTCAAGACCTGCCTGGGCAACTTGGCGAGACCTCATCTCTACAGTAAATTTAAAAATCAGCTGGGCATGGTAGCGCGTGCCTGTAATTCCAGCTACTCGGAAGGCTGAGGCGGAAGGATCCCCAGAGCCCAGTGGGTCGACGCTGCGGTGACCGGGAGCGGCCACTGCATTCCAGTCTGGGTGACAGAGTGAGACTCCAACTCAAAAAAAAAAAAAAAAAAGAAAAATGTTTTCCTACCACAATAGGCTAACAGGAAAAAAGACACATACTTCGTTGTATTAATTTTTACTGCCCTCATTACAAAAAATGGCTATTTTTCATGGTTATTTTCCACTTTTCCTTTATGAGTCATATGAGTCATCTAGTCATTATCTTTATCTTAGAGCCCTCGTTTCTTTTTTTTCATTGATTTGTACAAGGTCATCTCTTTAACTCATATAATTATTTAACACTAAAAGTAAGAACACTAGAATGATCCTTGACATTTTACAGATGTTACACCAAGCTGAATAGGGAAATCACAGTAATTAATAGATGCAAATTAAAATATTGTAGGAACACTTCACCATTAAATTCTGACATAACTTGAGGGACAATTTGGAGGCTGTAAAAGTCTTTACTTTCCCTGAAATTAACCTGTTAAAATTACAGTTATCTTTTGAAATTAAAATAAAGTTTTTTTGGTCAAACATTGCATCCCAACCAATTAAAGATAAATTAGTTGTCTTATTCCCTATCTCTTCCCTGACCTTTTAATTCATTGTTGAAGCAATCAACAAATGCAAATAAAACTGATGATTCTGTCACTCTAAAACTGATGATTACACTAAATTTCAAATTATTTGACATGACTCAACATTAACATTATTATTAATCACCTCCTTCTACAGAAAAAAAATCAGCAAGTACCAAATAGTGTGCTATTTTACATAAATTATCTTGTTTTATTCTGACAACAAATTTCTGAGGCGGGTATTAGCTTGCCCACACTACAACTGAGAAAACACGGGTTCAAAATGTCTAACTATCTGACCAAAGTCAATCAACTAGTGAGGGAGTGGAGTAAAAATGCAGAGCCTGTATGTTCCTCGCCTCTAAGCATCTCGTTTTTACAATAATGAAGTCCTTAGCATGGCAGTATCGTATACTAGCCAATATTGAATAAAATTATAAATATAGAAAAGGGCATTTTAGCAAGTACATTTATATATTCTGGTTGGAAATTCCTCAACTATACCTCCATTAATAAAAGTTGACATCACTGATTACATTTTTAAAGTTTAGCCTATGTTACTTACTAAAATTTAAAACATAATTTTTCATACTGGTAGTTTCAATAGCAGAAATGACATTTATGTAAATATTATAAAATTCTCAAATTAAATACTTTGCTCGCTTTTGACATGTTTTGCATACAAAACATTAGGCTGATTTAGATAAAACAATGTGTCCTAGAAAGTGACCCAATTGCTGCATCTTTTAACCATTTTCAAAGGAAATATGACCCACCTTTCATATAGCAGGGGGAAGGATGGATAAGAGAACCCTAGTCGGTTGGGCACAGTGACTCAAACCTGTAATCCCAGCACTTTGGGAGATTAAGGTGAGGGGATTGCCGGAGCCCACGGGTTCAAGAACAGCCTGAGCCACTTGGCAAGACCTCATGTCTACAATAAATCAAAAATTAGCTAGGCATGGTAGCATACGCCTATAGTTTCAGCTACTTGGAAGGCTGAGGCAGAAGGATCGCCTGAGCCTAGCAGGTCAAGGCTGCATGATCATGCCACTGCACTCCAACCAGGGCGACAGAGTGAAACTCTGACTCAAAAAAAAAAAAAAAAGATGAAGAAGAAGAAGAAACTAATTCAGTGGTAGGGAGACATCCTAAGAGGAAACCAAAGTGTCATCCCCTACAGCAGTTCCACAGTGCTTCTTCCAGGAAAACATCCCAGGCATTCACCAGATTTCATAGGTTATTTCTCATATTTAGTTATCTATACTCTGACTTCTGTTGACTGACTCTACAACACTCTCTTGTATGTCCTAATCAGTAACAACTCAATGCCTGTAATGAGGGCTAAAAGGTTCAAGACAGTATCCTAGGCCACTGTGGGGAATGTAAAGAGGGGGATGTGCTCTGTCTTCAAGAGCTTTACAGTTTGGGGATGGAGGTATATGTGTGCATGTCCACGTGCTCACACATTTACCTGGAGGTTCAATGAAGGTGAGAGAGCATCCAAATGAAGGAATTGGTAAGATCTCTGAGCAGAAATGGTATATCAGGTGCCACTGAAGAGTGGTTGATAATGTGACAGGTAGGGAGGGGAAGTAGGGAAGGCTTTTCAATGGAAAGAAACCAGTATGAGTTAAGCTGAGGATATAGAAAAGTTGCAGAAAATTTTTGGAAAATCATAAGCAGCTGGGCTAGATTAGAGATAGGATTGTATGAGAATTATGAGAACTAAGGCTGGGTAAAAAGGGGAGAGTCAAGTCATGGATAACCTTGACTACCAAAGAGGTAAGTTTTAGAGATTTAATTCTGAGAAGCCGCTTGAGGTTTTGGAGCAAGGGAGCAATAAGATTAGAAATGTGCCTTAGAAATGGAATGGGTTGGAAAGGCAATCATAAGGAAGCATACAGAATAGGCCGGTGTTAGAGAAAGAAAAAAAGAGGAGGGGCCCATTAGAAATATGCTCTAGTGTCTCAGGTAGAAACAGGAATAGTCTGAACCAGGGAGTGGCAATACTAGGAAAAAGAAAATTGGGGAAACAAAAAAATTACCCCATGACAGCTCAATGATCTGGGGCTCCCTGGATACAAAGAAAAGGGAAGAGCCAAAGTAACTTTATATACTGATGATTGATAGAAAATAAATATTCAAGAGCAGATGGCATTGAAGATAAATATCCAGATGATTGGATAAACTTGGAAGATGGTGACTGCTGTGGGTTGAAATGTCTCCCCATCCAACAAAGATATGCTGAAGTCCTAACCCCCAGTACCTCAGAATGTGACCTTATGTGTTCTGCAGATGTAATTAGTTTCAATGATGTCATGCTGGATTAGGGCAGGCCCTTAGTCTAAAAGGAGAGGTCTCCTTGTAAGAAGAGAGAGACACACCGAGAAGAATACACAGACACTCTGACGGAAGACAGCCCTGGATGTTAGAGGCAGACAAGTGCTATAGCTGAAAACCGAGGAGCACCCAAGATTGCTGGCCAACACCAGATGCTAGAAAAAGCAAGATGGATCTATCCCTCTCTACAGATTTCCGAAGCAGCATGGCCCTGCCAACACCTTAAATTAGGACTTCTGCCTTCCAGAACTGTGAGATAATAAATTTCTGCTACTTTAAGCCTCCTGATTTGTGGTACTTCATTACAGCAACCATAGGAAATTAACACAGTGATTTTTTAAAAAAATAATATTTACTGGATTTTTTTTCTATTTATAAAACAGACAACTATAATCTCTCCACCAACGGATAACCACTGTTGACACTGGGTGTATATCCATTCAGACTGTGTGTGTGTGTGTGTGTGTGTGTGTGTGTGTGTGTGTGTGTGTGTGTGTTGAAATTAAAAATGGAATTTACATTATTCATACTAGTTTATATCCAGATAGTCTTTATTTAGAGGACTGGACAGTATTATATCACATGGATGTCCCACAGTTTAATCAATTTCCTATTGATGAACATACTTAGTATCTATGAGGCATCTACTTAGGAATGTGTTCAACCAACTTACATGCCAAAAGAAAATAGTGATAGACTTGCTATCCACATTTCCTCACTCAAGTTTCCCTTAAGAATACAGAGACACATACACACATATTTTTCACATTGCATATATTATATTACATATAATTATATTCACATATATAAATATTTAGATTTTTTTACTTAGATTTGTCTTCACATTCAAAAGAATAGAATTAGAGAGCCCAAGGAGGTCCTTCATGGACATCTAGTCTAGGGCAACCTGAGAACCAGAAAGTTGGAGTGTTCTGCCCAAAATCACAAGAGAAAAACTGGGACAGGAACCCAGTGTCATTTCCAATGCTAGTAATAGTAATTCCAATGCTCAGTTTGTTGTTTTTATGACATAGGAATCATTGTGAAAACAGGTCCATAACTTTCTCTCAAACTTCTTGCTAAAATGTAACCTTCTCTGGAAATATGTCTCTGTTAACTGGAAAAAAAAAAATCTGTAAATATTCTACTGAAACTCTACCACTAGTACTAGCAACTTCACTGCTAGAAAAGCTATGTGTCTTCAAACAACTAGCCAACTTCAGATAACAAATCTTCCCCTTCATGGAACTAATTCAGTCATTTTCAGACATCTTAAGCAAAAATATATGTTAAATTTCAAAGGCAAGCATTAATTCAGCTTCTGATGAATGACTTTCGTGGTTCTTCACAGAAGTTTTCCAGGTTCTTCAAACCCCTGTAGTTATAAAAGATAAAGTTGCCCCTTGTGTCCTGTCGTGGCATAATAAAAACCTGCCATTGTAGGGGAAGACTGGATCGTTTTTTAAGATAACATATACGTTCTTGCATGGATCCAGATAAAATGTTCTTTTAAAAAATAAGATGGTCAGCCATCTTTCAATTGTGTTCGCAGCCGCTGCCGTCGCTCTCCAACGCCAGCGCTGCCTCTAGCTCGCCAAGCTCCAGCCGAAGGAGAAGGGGGGTAAGCGAGGTGGTCTCTACACCATGGCTCGTACAGAGCTGACTGCCCGCAAACCCACCCGTGGTTAAAGCACCCAGGAAGCAACGGGCTGCGAAGGCCGCTCGCAAGAGTGCGCCCTCTACTGGAGGGGTGAAGAAACCTCATCGTCACAGGCCTGGTACGGTGGCCCTCCGTGAAATTAGACGTTCTCAGAAGTCCACGGCACTGATTCGCACACTTCCTTTTCAGCCTCTGGCGCCAGAAATTGCTCAGGACTTCAAAAGAGATCTGCGCTTCCAGAGCGCAGCTATTGGTGCTTTGCAGGAGGCAAGTGAGGCCTGTCTGGTTAGCACACCAACCTGTGCGCTATCCGTGCCAAATGTGTGACAATTATGCCAAAAGACATCCAGCCGGCACGCCGCATTCCAAGAGCGTGCTTAAATCCACTATGATGGGAAACAAAAAAAATTCTCTTCTTCCTGTTATTGGTAGTTCTGAACGTTAGAATTTTTTTCTCCCCCCCCCCCCCCCATGGGGTCAAAAAGTACCTAAGTATATGATTGCAAGTGGGAAAATAGGGGAGAGAAATCAGGTATTGACAGTTTTTCTATTTGTATTTGTGCGTGAAATTTTAATACAAAGGCGGGGATGTAAAGCATTAATGCAAGTCAAAATGTTTCAGTGAACAAGTTTCAGCGGTTCAACTTTATAACAATTTAAATAAAACTTAAATTGTTCTGGACAATGCTAGCATTTGGATTTTTTTAAAGCAAGTAGATTTCTTATTGATGGCAAAAAAAAAAATAGATAAATAAATAAATAAGATGATGGTGCTGACGTGAGTTCATCTTTTGGCTGACTCTTCCCTAATGCCCCATGTCATTGGCAACTTTGGGACACACAGGTTGACTTTTCTTACTTGAGAGGAATCTATAGTTCTTATTGTGAATGCACGTCACTTTAATACAAGGTGAACACTTTCCTCAATACAGGAAAATGGGAGTAGTGTGGCTATAAAGAAAAAAGAAAAATACTATCAAAATGAAGGCACTTTTTAAAAAATGATCATAAACTATTCTCATAATTTTAAAGAAAACCTTCATTTCATGTTCTTTGACACAAAGCATAATGAAGTAAGTACTAGTGGTTCAGACTGATCTAAAAATCACTAGGAATAGTTTCCTACTGTATCAAAAAGGTGTTATTTTTAGCACTTTGGAGCCAGAATCATCAATAATTGGCATTCTAATTTGAAAGTCATCAAGACTTGTTTATTTAAATGATCTTTGATCAATGCTCTGCCAAGTCTAGCTTGTTTCCCTGTCCTTCAACCATATTGTTTCCTATTTCATTTTCTAAATCAGGGACTATATTTTATCATGAGCACAAAATTTTCTTTTAAAAAAAAAACTGAATTTTGCTTTTTGTTTTGATACCCATTCTCTTTTCCTTTGCATCTAATAAGAGGATGTGTTTCCTCAGTCTTCCTTTCATTTCATACATGCCTAAAGAATATTTGTCCTTTACAGTATATTTTACCTTTTAGTCACCACATGCTTCCAGGTTTTATCCTTATACGCCATCATTAACATGCCTTATTTCTAATTTAATATGTACTCTAATTCCTAATCCTCACTCTTGGGCATTTCAAATCTGCATCTCTGTATAGCTACCCAAGTTTCATCCTGGGTATCATGTGGTTGCATCTCTTTGTTCTCTTGCCACCCTTGCAAGTATTGTTGCTATAAGAAATAATTTAATTTCCATGGGTCCTTCCACTAATAGGTCATTTTCTTATATTTAATTTACTAGAGTTGACTTTCCTGAAATTAATTTTCTTTAGGTTGCTATTTTCACTTATTTGGTAGTCTTTGTGTAAGTTTCACTCTTTAAGTACATTTTCTCAATTAGCTAAGCAGGTCAAAAGTCAGAAGTAGCTAAATACCAGCATAATCTCACCTCCCTTTTTGCTCTGCCTCTGTTTCTCTTTCCACAGACCCTACTCACAGGTATGTTTGTGTTATGTAACAAAACCAGTTTTTCCCTAGGCTAATTGAATAAACAAGAGTTAGATGCTTACAACATATTTATGGTCACGAAAACATCACCAAACCTCAAAATAAAGACCCAAAACACTTCTAATATTAAACACTGAAATAGACGTAAGCTATACAAACATCGAAGAAAGATTAATCAAAACAAGGAAGATAAATATTTACTCAATTTTTGATGAATCAGTGCGTGATGGCAGTCATAGTGGTGGCAGGCAAAAATCAAGGAATAAATGTTTGAAAAGTGAAAATTTTGTCAGGAACACGCGCTCTGACCACACAATTCAAAAACAAACAATAACACATACGGCAGGCTCACCGAGCACTTTCCCACCACATTGTTTATTTTCATGCATCTGTATGACTGACACATATATTACGAATTTTTCTTTTACAACATTTGTATTCATTCATTCATTCATTCATGTTCCAATCTCCTTATTTCAGTTCTGGGTTGCAGATAACCTGAGAAGCCTTTTTCAGCAGCTCAGGGTTCGAGGAGGAAACCAGCCCTGTCCAGGACACCATTCCATCACAGGGGTATCACACACACGCACATCTACACTCACTCAGACTAAGAACACCTAGACATGCCAATTCACCCACTGTGCACAGCTTTGAGAAGTAGAAACAAACTGGAGTACCCAGAGAAAATCACACAGATGTGGGCAGAACGTGCAAACTCCATGCAGACAGTGGCCCCAATCAGGAATAGACTTTTTTCTCATCAACATTAGAATGAAACAACATTGAATGAAATGATTTATTATGCCAGGACCTGCTGTAGAATGATGGTTAGTGAGTCTTGAATCCCATTATGACTTCTTACCATGACAACTAAAACCTGTAAGAGACAGTTAATAAGCTGGTCAAAGGGCAGGTCAGCTGTGATTTGAGTGACTTGGAGTAACCTGAAAAATACAGGGTAAAATAAGAAAAACACACAGCCTTAATTTATTAATGGAAGTGGATTAGTTATGAATGACACTCCCTATAGTGACTAATAATTAAGTTAATCCTTCATTATGTGCTCTGTTGATCACTATTAAGAATGACAAACTATGTTTGCCCTGTTCTCAATTAAAATATGTGGAAGCATTTTTTTCATATGTTTGTTGGCCATTTGTTTATCTTCGAGAGATGTCTATTCATGGTGTTTACCCACTTCTTAATGGGGCTATTTGCATTTTTGGTAATTTGTTTGGGTTCTTTGTAGCTTCTGAATATTAGTCCTTTTGTCAGATGTATAGTCTGTGAATGTCTACCTCCATTCTGTAGGTTGCCTGTTTGTTCTGTTGATTGTTTCTTTTGCTGTGCAGAAGCTTTTCAATTTAATTTTCTCCTATTTATTTTTGTTTTAGTTGCATTTACTTTTGGGGTTGTATCCATAAATCCTTTCCTAGGCCAAAGTACAGAAGAGTTTTTTCTAGATTTTCTTCTAGGATATTTATGGTTTCGGGTCTAATGTTTAAGTCTTTATTTAATTCATCTTAAGTTAATATTTGTATATGGAGAGAGATAGAGATCAAGTTTCATTTTTCTGCATGTAGCTATCCAATTTTCCCAGCACCATTTTTTGAATAAGGTGTCCTTTCCCCAGTGTATATCATAATCAGGGAAATTCAAATTAAAACCACAATAAGATGCCACCTTATACCATTCAGGATGACCATTATTAAAAAATTAAAAAATAATAGATGCTAGCACGGATGCAAAAAAAAAACTTAGACTAGTGTTTGTTGGTGGGAATATAAATTAGTGCAACCTCTATAAAAAGATTACTCAAAGAACTAAAAGTAGATCTACCATTTGATCCTTAGGGTAGATACCAAGTAGGTATCCTAGTCACTACTAGGTATCTACCCTAAGGAACAGATGACATTATATAAAAAAGACACCTGTCCCCGCATGTTCATTGCAGCACAATTCACAATTGCCAAGATGTGAAATCAACCTAAAGGCCCATCAACCAATTAGTGGATAATGAAAATGTAGTGTATATACACATCATGGAATACTATGCAGCCATAAAAAAGAATGAAATTGTGTCTCTTGTAGCAACATGGATGGAGCTAAAGATCATCATCCTAAGTAAACTGACTCAGAAACAGAAAACGAAACACCACATGTTCTCACTCATACATGGCGGGTAAACAGTCACAAAGATGTAAATAACAGACACTGAGGACACCCGTGGGAGAGTGGGGAGGGGCTGGGGTTCAGAAACTACCTATAGGACACAATGCTTGCTCTCTAGGGAATGAGCCCTCTAAGACCCAATCCCCACCACTACACAATATGTCCATGAAATGAATACGCATGCATAACCCCTGATTCTAAAATTAAAATAAAGTGAAGAAATAAAAAATAAAATATGTGGAAGTACAGAAATTTGAGAAAATGAAAGTTTGACTTGTATTTATTTATTTATTTTTTGAGTTGGAGTCTCACCCTGTCACCCAGACTGGAATGCAGTGGCCGCTTCCGGCCACTGCAGCCTCGACCTGCTGGGCTCTGGCGATCCTTCCGCCTCAGCCTTCCAAGTAGCCGGAATTACAGGCATGTGCTACCACGCCCAGCTGATTTTTTTGATTTATTGTAGAGATGAGGTCTCGCTGCCCAGGCGGGTCTCGAACCCGCGGGCTCAGGCAATCCATTCACCTCAGCCTCCCAAAGGCGCGGGATTACAGGCTGAGCTACGGAGCCCGGCGAAAGTTTGACTTTTAAAGAGCCCTTATTATAGATCCTAGAAGTAGGCCTTGGTCAGATATATAGTTGACAAATATTTTTTCCCAGTCTGTGGGGTGTCTCCCTGCTCTCTTGATGGTTTCTTTGACTTTGCAGAAGCTTGTCAGTTTGATAAGGTCCCACTTGTCTATCTTATCTCTTATAGCATGCACACTTGGAGTTTTGATCAGGAATTGGTTGCCAGTTCTAATTTCCATAAAGGTGGCTCCTGCATTTTCTAAGGTTCTTGTAGTTTGAGGTTTTACGTTTAGGTCTTTGATCCATTTTTGAGTTGATTTTTGTGTGTGGTGATAGGTAGGGGTCTTGTTTTAATCAAATGTGCTGAAAAGAAAAAAACAGCCCCATTACAAAGTGGGCAAAAGATATGAATAGACACTACTCAAAAGAAGACATAACAAACAGTCAACAGATACATGAAAAATGCTCAGTCTCACTAGTCATCGAAGAAATGAACATTAAAATCATACTGAGATACCACTTAACTCCAGTCAGGATGGCCATCATCAATAACTCAAAAAACAACAAATGCTGGAGAGGATGCATGGAATAGAGAACACTTCTACACTCTTTGCAGGGGTGTAAACTAGTACAGCCTCTGTGGAAAACAGTGTGGCAATTCCTAAAAGATCTAAAAATCGATCTCACATATGACCCTGCAATCCCCCTACTGGGAATATACCTGGAGGAACTCAGATCACTCTAAGAAAAAAGATACCTGCACATGCATATTTATTGCAGCATTATTTACAATAGTAAAAACATGGAACCAACCATGCTGCCCATCGAAAGAGGACTGAATTGTTTAAAGTGTGGTACATATACACAATGGAATATTGCGCAGCCATAAAGGACAAAATCATAACTTCGCAGCAACTTGGATGGACTTAGAGTTTACAACACTGAGTGATCTATCACAGAAACAAAGAGCTGAGTATCACATGTTCTCAGTCATAAGAGGACCCTGAACAATTATCATAATACTATAAGAAAGGGATTGTCAGTGGGAAATTGCTGGGGGGAGAGGCAGGATTGGCAGTAGTGGGAAACTGCCGGGGCGGGGGGCACACCTCATCAAGAAGAGTACCTGCATAATGAACATTTGTATACCTTCTTTTGTATATCTTTGGATATCTTCTTTTGAGATCTTTGTATTTGTATACCTGAATTGCACCCCACATCTTTAAAATAAAAAATTTAAATAAATAAATAAAAGGTCCCTCGACTGTACTTAAACACTTGTTGACTTTTCTTCATCTTTCTGCATCTTAATTCCTTATCTGGAAAATACAATGAACTTTTGCTGGGTTGCTGATGATAGATGGTACAATAACCCTCTGCAGCTTGATGCTCCCAATCAACACCACCTTCTGCCTGATTTATGCTTCAACTCCATTTAAAAATTCAACACTCAGGCAACCCCCTCAGGTCCTCTCCCACTGTGGGAACTTTTCTGTCCTCTCAATAAATCCTTTCTAAAAAAAAAATTCAACACTCACTAATGCAACAGTTCCCTTAATAAAGGTAATAAGGCCTGTGTTCTCTGAATTTTTTAAAAATAACTTATGGCCAGGCTTGGTGACTCAGCCTGTAATCCCAGCACTTTGGGAGGCTGAGGCGAATAGATTGCCTGAATCCACGGGTTTGAGACAAGACTAGATAACTTGGTGAGACCTTGTCTCTACAATAAATGAAAAATGAGCCGGGCGTGGTAGCACATGCCTGTAGTTCTAGCTAGTTGAAAGGCTGAGGCGGAAGGATGCCCCGAACCCAGTACATTGGCACTGGGGTGGCTGTGAGCCTGCGTGCTGCTGCACTCCAAGCCTGGGCGACAGAGTGAGACTCCAACTCAAAATAAATAAATAAATACATACATACATACATACATACATAAAACTTTACATAAACAATAACAGTTCTTGAAAAACAATTTTTCCAAGAAATTTATTCTCAAAGTGACTACACCTGGGTATAAATTTATTTATAAAATTGCTTTTGTTCCAGGCTAACATGAAAGTCCTGGGAACCAGGGTCAGACAGGCATGGGAACAATGAGACATCACCTTTATCATGATTTATAATTATATCCTGAACAAATCCAAATATATGTTAAGAAGCAGCTATCAGAAATTTTTGTTTAATTTTTTTGAACATAGAGTTTTCTAATATATTTAAATATTCTACTGGTTTAAAAATAATTTTATGTATATGCAATTTCAAGGTCACATCTAGTACATAAATGGAGGACTTTTTATACATCACTATTTGATAGTGAACAGAACTTGAAGAAGAGCTTGAATCTCTAGAGTCCCTGCTTTCAATCCTCTCAGAATTAAGGTTTATCTCTTAATTCTGGTGGGACTCTTCTATGCATTGAATAAATGTGTTGGGATTGCCAGCTTCACAGAATTATGTAAGCAATGAGTTACAACATTTATGGATCAAATCTTTGGCCACCAATTTTTCTAATAAGTGTTTTTCACCTATACTTATAATCTTAATATAATCAAGGAATGGGCCTCTAATATTAAATATGTCCTAATAGGCCGGGCACAGTGGCTCACATCTATAATCCCAGCACTTTAGGAGGCCAGGGCGGAAGGACTGCTTGAGCCCAGGAGTTCAACTTTAGCCTAGAAAACAGTGAAACCTCATCTCTACAAAAAAATCAAAAAATTAGCTAGGCAGAGTGGTGCGCATCTGTAGTCTCAGCTACTTGGGATGCTAGGTGGAAGGATCACCTGAGCCCAGGAGGTTGAGACTGCCATGAGCCATGAACATTGTGATCATGCTACTGTACTCCAGCCTGGGTGACAGAGTGAGACCCTGACTCTAAATAAATAAATAAATGTTATAATAAGCTATAAGACACACCCAGGTAAAAAATTATAAATATGTTATACTCCAGGTTTTTGTTTTTTTTTGAGTTGGAGTCTCACTCTGTCACCCAGACTGGAGTGCAGTGGCCGCTCCCGGCCACCGCAGCCTCGACCTGCTGGGCTCCGGCGATCCTTCCGCCTCAGCCTTCCGAGTAGCCAGAATTACAGGCATGGGCTACCACACCCGGCTGATGTTTTGATTTATTGTAGAGATGAGGTCTCGCTGCCCAGGCGGGTCTCGAACCCGCGGGCTCAGGAATCCACTCACCTCAGCCTCCCAAAGGCGCGGGATTACAGGCTGAGCCACCGAGCCCGGCTATACTCCAGATTTTTAACATTAATTAATTCCCATAACAACTCTGCCAAGCAGATATTTTATTCTCCTTGAACTGATGAATAAATAGAGGTTAATAAATTAAACTATCTTGCCAAAGTCATATGGTTAATAACAGCAGAAGTGGGATTTGGACCCCCGTGTCTACTTTCAAAGCTTTTCACTATATCACGCTGCCTTTATTTTCAATTAAGTTTGGGATTCTCTAAGTTGATGAAAGACACACATGCCATAAATTAAAATCAACAGTACATTGAAAGCATGACTTTAATGAACAGTTTTGGGGCAAAATATTTTCCGAGCATTAATATGAAAAACACTGACTCATCTAATTTCTGTTTCTTCCAGTGCTTTCCCTCTACCTCCCAAGCCCATTAGGATGCTAGTAAGCTCTGATATGAACAGAAGGTAGACAGTCGCCAGAGAGGGGAAACAGAGGGCCTGAATTATCTACAAAGTATGCAACCATCTCCCAAACAATCAAGAGTAAACTGAATTAAATGGTTTATTTAGAGTGTGTCTAGAAAGGGAAAAATAATTCATTTTTAATTAGAAAGAACAGTTTTTATTATTTTTCCAGTAAATGGTAATCATTTTGAAAATGAAAACTGATCTTAAGTTCTGAAATCATTAAGTATTATTTTTAGACACTGCCACAACATAAATAATTTACAAATTTAATTCTTATCACTTGCAATAAGCCACTTACAAGTATTTAAGATTATTATGGAAACTACTTCACTTAAAAAATATATTATTATAATTATATATAACTATTTATATTTTTGTCTACTTAAAAAATATTTATGTTTTAATAGACAAGGCAGTTCCAAGAATATATATCAAATAATTTGCCTAAATAAAAAGTGGTGAAGAGGCATTTATGTATCACAGTTTTTTACTCTGAGTTTTTGTTTTGATCTGTCAAAAAGTTTTGGGGAGCTCAGTAGATTTTGAGAGCTCATTATCTTATTTCATAGTGATATTAGCTTCATTATGCAATGATAGTGAGGCATTCCATCGCTGCTATCAATAGGATCTGTGTTCATCCACAGAGACATTTCAAATGAAGTGAAAAACATTTACAGACTACATTATATTATGATAGTGAATGATTTTAAAAGATGTCAAGTTCTGCTCAAGGAGTTTTATATGAAATAGGATTTACATTAGAGAAAGGTTTGGGGAGGAGAAAGATGTAATCGTCAGAATTTCATTTATTTTTAAATACAATTAAGCTCTAGAAAAATATCAGCACTTTAACTCTGAAATATCTTTTTTTAAAGATATTACTGAAGTATTACTGTTTCTTGATTTTTTAATGCATCCCTGAAAATGAGTTCACTATAGTAAGTGGAAGAATTTGTGAAGAAAAAGAGGCACAAAAGAAGAATAAAATATTTAATTGTACTTTCACAATATGCCATTGTTTCTGACATATTTATTTACCACATTTATAAACCTGTTGACTAATACTACAATGACATGTTTATGTGCACCAGAATTGCCAGTAGCCAGTTCTCATACCTTCTTGCCACAGGAAAATGGAATACAATGTATACCCTTTCAATCCTGCAAAGTTTAATCCATGTGCTTGTGAATATTACATTAATATCATATTGGATGTAGTATCATCCATTTATACTTTGGTTGAATACTGAAATATTTGACTTAGGAGTCACTGACTTCACACCAGATTCTTTTCAATCAATTTGACTTCACCTTTCCTAATCTTGGAATTTGGATGCAAGATAATACATTATTATTTCTTCAGAAAAAGTATTTTCCAGGAGAATGACATATACAAAATTGTGAAAGGACAGTGCTATCAAAAATGAGTGAGAAAAATGTGTAATTATCTTTAAATTTCTTTATAAAATACTCTTTTGTTAACAATGGTTTGACTCAAACACTAATTTTAAAGGAAATTGATAACTATATTGATCTATGCTGTCATTTTTATATTCTTTTAGAACACTAATGAATGAAAATAGAAATTAAAAATATTCATTTCTTCAGGTTCAAAATACAATTAACCCTTGAATGACACAGGAGTTGGAACAATGACCCCCACACACAATAAAAAATCCACATATAACTTTTGACTCTCCAAAAATGTAACTACTAATAGCCTACTGTTGACCAGATACCTTACTGATAACATGAACAAATGATTAACTTATATTTTATATAGTGTACGTACTATATGCTGTGTTCTTACAATAAAGTAAGCTAAAGAAAATGTTATTAAGAGAATCATAAGTAAGATAAAATATATATACTATTCATTAAGTGAAAGTGAATCACCAAAAAGATCTTCGCTTCATCGTCCTCTAGGCTGAGGAGGAGAAGGAAGAAGAAGGATTGATCTTGCGGTCTCAGGGGTGGAAGAGGCAGAAGAGATGGAGAAGGTGGAAGGGGAGACAGGAGAGCCAGGAACACTAGATGTAACTTTATGGAAATATATCGTAATTTCTGTCTGATTTTTTGCCTTTTCATTTCTCTAAAAATGCTTCTATACAGAAGTCATCTTTCCACTGTTTGCTTTAGTTTTGGTATGTGTCATTGAAGACTCCATGTGGTAACAGAAGTCAAAAGCAGACTTGAATGATCAGAACCCTTCTGCTAGACTGTCTATTGTCAGTTTGTTTTCTGGCACAGCTTCTTCTTCGTCTTCTTCCTCATTATCTGGCACTGGTTCAGAAGCACTCATCTCCATCAAGTCATCCTCTGTTAATTCCTCTAGTGTGGTGTCTATTAGCTTTTGAATTTCTCCAAGATCCATACCTTGAAACCCTTTACCCTCCACCTTTTTATTTACATTTTTTTGGCCATATCCACAATCTCTTTCATGATTTCCTTGACTGACTCTGTCATAAATCCTATGAAGTCGTGAACAACATCTTGTCACAGTTATCTCCAGCAGGAATTTATTTTGGGGGGCTTGATGGCATTCACAGCTTTTTCGGTAACATTGATAGCATTTTCTATGGCATAATCCCTCGAGATTTTCATGATATTTTCTCTGTGGGGGTTCTATTCCATAGTACTGAAAATCCTTTTCAAAGAATACCATGTGTAATGAGTCTTTAAGTCCCTGATCTAGAGGCTGAATTAGAGACATTGTGTTTGGGAGCAGTAGACTACTTAATGCCAACTCATGCATTCTTGGTGACCAGAAGCCCTGTTCATTAACAAAAGAAAGACAGTCCCTTACTAGCGAGGTACTTCCTGATTTCAGGGACAAAAGCATCAATGGAAGCAATCCAGAAAAAGTGTTCTCATTGTCCAGATCTTCTTGTTGGACAACCAAAAGATGGGCAGCTGGTGTTTATCTTTTCCCTTCAAGCTTAGCAGTTTTATCAATAAGTGCAATCCTCAGCTGCATTTGCACAGAACAGTAGAGTTAGCCTATTTTTTCCTGCCTTAAATCCTGGTGCTTGCTTCTCTTCCTTACTAATATATGTCTTTTGTGGCTTTCTTTTCTAGAATAGGACATGCTTATCTTCATTAAAAACCTGTTCATGTAGACATCCTTTCTCATCAATGATCTTCTTAATAACATCTGGGAACTCATCTGCTGCCTATTGGCTAGCAGAAGCCATTTTCTCACTATGCTGATTTTGTTTTTTCTTTTTCCTTTTATTTTTTTTTGAGTTGGAGTCTCACTTAGTCGCCCAGGCTGGAGTGCAGTGGCATACCCACTGCCACCCCAGCGTTGACCTGCTGGGCTCTGGCAATCCTTCTGCCTCAGTCTTTGAAGTAGCCAGAACTAGAGGCATGTGCTACCACACTCAGCTAATTTTTTATTTATTTATTGTAGATACAAGGTCTCATCAAGTTGCCCAGGCTGGTCTCAAACCCATGGGACTCAGGCAATCCACTCGCCTCAGCCTCCCAAAGTGCTGGCATTACAGGCTGAGCCACCAAGCCTGGCCATGTTGACATTTTTAAAGCCACACCTCCTTCTAAAATTATTAAACCATCCTTTGCTGTCATTAAATTCTCCAGCTTTAGATCCCTTACTCTCTTTTTTGCTTTAAGTTGTCTTACAATGACTTTACTTTTTCTTCAGTCATATTAGTGCCTATAGGTATACCTTTATTATAGCAATCCTATACCCACATAAAAGTCACATTTTCAATGTGAGATGAAAGTATTTTGCAAAAAGTTCAAGGTTTTTACACCTTCTGGTGTATCTACAATGGCAACTTCATTTTCCCCCACCCCAGCGGGGCCTTACAAAAAAATAATAATAATAAGTTATCTTAAAATAGTGGGCAACCACATCTGAAGACCTCAATGTACAGTACACCTCAAGCAATTCAACTTTATCTTGGAATATCGTGACTTATCTCTGCTCCTTGGGAGCACTTCCAACATCACTAGTGGCACTTTGTATGGGTTTCATGGTTCTATTCTAGGCTTACAGTATTGCACTAAACATGATGAAAAATACACAAAAACCAAGAGAGATCACATTTTATTATGATATGCAACTCACTGGAAAGACAAACTACTCTCCAGTAAATGATGATTACTGGTATCATATGGTATTTTCAGCAGTTACTCGTAACACTTGAGGTCACTGCCATAGCAACCAGAAGTGGCTAAAAAGTTATTGAAGTACAGTATGTACTACCATGAATCTTATGCAATTGTGATTTAATACTGCATCTTTACATTTGTTTACATTTTTCTCAACCGTAAATGACGCCATATATGGCTGGTGTTTGTGTGCATATGTGTTGATAAACTTTAACTTTTTATAATAATTTGTGTATATTTTATGGCAGTGCATGATAAAATAGACTAGAATATATATATCTTTTATGCATTCATGCAATATATTACTTTTCTTTTTTCTTTTTCTTTTTTTGAAATTTCTAGGTTACACAGTTCTGCAAGTTTTTTCAAACTCTCCCATGCCTCCAAAAATTCTTTCAGTGTATTTATTGAAAACAATTCACGGCTAGGCACAGTGGTTCAGCCTGTAATCCCAGCACTTTGGGAAGCTGAGGCAAGAGGACTGTCCGGGCCTGGGGATTCGAGAGCAGCCTGGGCACCGTGGGTGAG
Source organism: Carlito syrichta (assembly GCF_000164805.1). Taxonomy (NCBI): domain Eukaryota; kingdom Metazoa; phylum Chordata; class Mammalia; order Primates; family Tarsiidae; genus Carlito; species Carlito syrichta. Next base: position 330,777 of record NW_007260571.1, on the reverse strand, counting down.
ACCTCATCTCTACAATAAAATCACAAAAAACTAGCTGGGCATTGTGGCATGTGTCTGTAGTTCCAGCTATTTGGAAGACTGAGGCAGAAAGGATTGCCTAAGCACAGCAAGTAGAGGCTGTGGTGGCAGTAAGCATGCCACTGCACTCCAGCCTGGGCAACAAAGAGTGAGACTCCAACTCAAAAAAAGAAAACAATTCAAACCTGTGTTGTTCAAGGTCAACTGTGGATACTTGGTTTTAAGTCCAAGTATTGCTCCCAAATCATGCACTAAACTTTATTTCTTGAGAACACAGACACACTTTTTGCAATTTTTTTGGTATTTTTCATAGAAGCCTACTAACACAGATAGGAAATTATTATTGTATTGAACTATGAAGTAAAAATAAATATATAAACTATATAATCATTGTTTATATTGCACACACTGTAAGACCTACACAAAACTCGAGAAGAATTACTCTTTACAACAAATTACAGGTTTTATAAAGATTATAATTTCCTTATATTTAAAAAATTGTTTTAATTTATACGTGGATTTATTTTTTTGCTGACTCTTTCAGTATTTCAGGAAAAAGGGTTTTATTCCCAATTGACAATAGGGAAGATCAGCTCATCCTTAATTCATTAAGTACCATTTTTTACCCACTTACATTTGTCAAATTATAGGATTCATTATAACAGGCATGTAGAGTTATGGCTTTAGCTCTTTTTGTTCTAATCCTTTTTTCATGTATTCTTTCCTTTGATTTGTGACCTTCATTACCAAGAGAGCTCACATGTTTTCTGTTCAGTTTCAGGAGGATAAGCAGTCAGATACTGTAGGAATTATTTTACATACCATAGTTACTAACATGATTACTCAGAAAAATTATATTAATACCCAAGGCACTCCAACACTTCCAGAAAAAAAGTGCTTCTTTATCACAATTATTCCTTTAGCTTAGAGACCAGATTCTTAACTATTTACAGTTAAAACTCCTCATGTGAAAATTTCCTCAGTCGAGTAAAAATGCATTATGAAAAGTTTGTTATATACTTAGATCACATAATTCACAGCCTGCTGTACTTTTTTCTGATTATAAAATAATGTGTTCAGATTATACTGAATTTAGAAAATAGTATACATTAAGTAAAATCATCCATAGCCCACATACCTGGAAATAACCACATTCTTTCAATGTTTTCTTCACCTTTTTTCTATAAGTGTTAGTGGCATTGAAAACAATCTATATTTATAATTTTATATCTTGTTTTCACTTATCTTGTTTTCATTGTATATCATATGACTATTTCCAAAGTAATTATATATTCTACAAAAGAATTATTTTAATTTTAGCACAACATAAACATACCATAATTTATTTCTAAATCCCTTATTAAAACTCCATAAAATTCAAATGAGTGTATAATGGCAGAAATCTGATCAATGGTTGATGGGTTGGGAGAAAAATAGGGTAGGAGAGAAAAACTGAAAACAGAACACAAGGAAACTTAGAGATGATGAATGTATTTATCATCTTGGTTGTCATGATGGTTTTATGGTACAAACATGTGAAAATGTATCAAATTCTATAAACTGGAAATATTCCCTGTTATTGTATGTCAATCACACCTCAATAAAGCTGATAAAAAGTTTTTTTAAATTATCTTATTGCACAATAGATTTGTTCTAGTGTCTAGCAATCATAAAGTGGTAACAAATATAATTCACCATTTTATTTCAAAGAGGATAAATTTTTTGTACATTTAAAGCTTATTCACAAATTTGATGATGTGGCATTTCAATTTCTGTGCAAGTCACAACAGATTTTAGAAATTACTCTTAAATCTTCAAAACTCATTTTGCTAAAATATTTACTAAACTTTCATAGATTTCCAGAGCATTCAACTATATGCTATCAATCCACTTAACTTTAGGACTAAAAAGCATTTAGGGCAAAACTAGGTAAATTATTAATTGCTATAATTAGAGACTTTCCATCTATTAACATTTTACATTACACATCAACTATCTTCTTACTTGTTTCTTATAACAAAAATAAGCACAGTCAGCCAGGTGTGGTGGCTATTTTCTATAATCCCAGGCCTTGAGAGACCAAGACAGGAGGATTGCTTGAGTCCAGGAGTTCGAGATCAGCCTAGGCAACATAGTAAGACCTCAACTCTACCAAAAAAAAAAAAAAATTAGCAGGGCATGGTGGCACGCATCTGAAGTCCCAGCTGCTCGGAAGGCTGAAGCAGAAGGATCACCTGAGTCCAGGAGATAGCGGCTGAGATAAGCCTTGGTAGTGTCACTGCATTTCAACCTGGGTGAAAAAGCCAGACTTCCACTCAAAACACACACACACACACACACACACACACACACACACACACACACACAATTAAGAAAAAAATAATACTAAATAACGAAAAAAAGAAAAGCATGCCTACAAAATTCAAAGTCCTTAGGAAATGTTCAGGATTGTTCCTCTAGGTTTCAAGAAACAAAATATCCAGAGGGTAGAATGGATAGATTATATACTTAAATACAATAAAATGCAAAACAAAGGAACAAACCACTGACACCTGCAAAACATGGGTGATAAACCTCCAAAACATGATGCTGAGTGAAGACAGTTAGACACAAATTAGTGCATATTGTGTGATTCTGTGTAGATGAAGTTCAAGGACAGGCAAAACTAATCAATTGTTACAGAAGTCAGAAAGTGGTTAATCTAGGGGGAAAGTGGGCAGGAGGGATGGCAAGAAGTCAATTAATAAGGAGCATGAAGGAACTTCCAAGTAATGGCTGCACTGGTGTAGATAATTGTCAAAGCTCACACTACATGTTTGAGATTGTGCATTTTATTATATATTATTATGCATCATTAAAGAAAATAGGGATAAAATAATCTTGAGAAAGCTGAGAAATCATTTAGCTCCAAAATGACTCCAATTCAACATTCATACCTTTTCTCTAGCATGACCCTAACTTCCCCTCCATGAATCCTACTATATATAAGGAAAACAACCAACACTTAGATGGCATATTACCAAAAACGATGCTGAGGAGAAAGGCTGTCCTTTCACTATCAAAAGAAATAAAAGCAGATGAGGAAATTCATTGCAAATGCAAATACCCTATTTTGAAACAGGGCAATCAGATCATTTGGATACGTTCATCTTTTTCACTGCAGTAACCATTTTACATGTGTCTCATGACATCATGTTGTACACCTCAAATATACACAATAAAATTTATTTTTTAATATCTAACTTAAAGCCAGAGGAACAAATGAACATAAGGCCAAAGAATCACAAAGAATCTTCCTCTAACAGTGGCCCTATTAGCCTGTCAGGGTCTACTTTGAAGCAGCGGGTTGTGTGGTTTAACAGTTTTCATATGTGAGTTGGGCTGTGTGGTTAAACAGGTTTCATATGTGAGTTGTTTTTCTCCATAAACACAGCCAAACCTGGCTCCCTATAAAATCCACCCATTGCATCTAGTTCTGCCCTAGTTAACAAACCCCTCTTCCATGACAGCCCTAAGGATATCTGCCAAAAGCAAGCAATTTTTTTAAAGAATTCCTCTTATAATTAGACTCAAATACACCCTCAACTTTTCCTCATATAGCACAATTTTTTAAGTTACCTCACCACTCTATTTTTAAAGTATTTGTCCCAGACCAGATTTGTCCCAAATGACTTCCTATGTGGTCTAACCAAAACAGACGGTAATTGAGTTCTACTTTCATTTGTCCATACTTGTATTTGATGTTTAAAAAAAGAAAGAAGAGAGGAAGAAGTCTATAGTAATAATTGCAGCCCACATGTTCCTTGTAATGCAAGAATGAAGGAAGAAGACCAATACACCCAGGATTCTCGCATAAACCTGCAAAGGGAGTGACAGGTCAAACTCCGCACACAAAGCAGACAGAGGCAGAACAGATTTGAGGAGCATGACTGCGGTCTCACTATAAAGTCTCCTTCCAGAATGGTCCTTTAGAAGTTTCTTCAGCAAAGCCAGGTCTCAGGAGTGGCCTTACCTTCTGACCCCTTCTTTAAGTCATATGGTATGGTGCCGAGAAAATTATAGGTCCCAAAGCTTGTGTCAGAATGGATGTGAGAATAGTATCCAGTTCTTGATAAACCATTGGTCAAAATGGGATTTGAGAGAAGAAAAATTTTCTAATTCTAATATAAAATGTGTCCCTTCCAAAAAGAGAATCGTTGTCACTTTTGAATACAAAATTTGCCACATGCGATTCTAGAGGTAACAATGAGGATTTTATTTTTCCTGGAAAACCAACACTAAAGGGAAATGGAGAGATATTCTACAAACCTGAAAGGAACAACTGTTAGAAACAGTCAAGACAAAAACATCTAACCTCTGTGATTGCAGAGGAAAGAATATACGTGCAATTTTCATCCCCAATAAAACATTTGCATGTCTGTAATTTTTAAAATAAAGGAATAGAATATAATAGGAAAACAAGAAATAGACAAATATTATGAAAGGGGTTTGAAGATTACAATGCAAAGAGGTAGTAAAATTAAAACCTATTAAATAGATGAAACCTAAAGCTCAGAAATAAAAATAGAAAAAATTATGTCACTGTTAAAGAAATGGGTCAAAAATAAAAATCAGGCAAAAAAGCAAGATAAAGAATATTAAATATAGAAAACTAAAAGGAGATAAATAAAGGTAAAACCACAACACCAAATAAAAGAGAGTAAAAAATAAGACAAGCAAAAAAAAACAAAGCTGGGCTCAGTGGCTCAGCCTGTAATCCCGCACTTTGGGAGGCTGAGGTGAGTGAATTGCCTGAGCCCGTGGGTTCGAGACTCGCCTGGGCAACTTGGTGAGACTTCATCTCTACAATATATCCAAAAAATTAGCCGGGCGTGGTAGTGCGCCTGTAGTTCTGGCTACTTGGAAGGCTGAGGCGGAAGGATCGCCGGAGCCCAGCAAGTTGAGGCTGCAGTGGCCAGGAGCGGTCACTGCACTCCAGTCAGGGTGACACAGTGAGACTCCAAGTCAAAAAAAAAAAAAGTACAAAAGTAAACTGCAACCAAAACAGAAAGGAACTGCATAAAAACAGACATATAGACCAATGGAATAGAACAGAGAGCCCAGAAATAAATGCATGAACTTATAGTCGATGGATTTTCAACAAAGATGCCAAATATAAACAAAGGGAAAAGGACAGTCTCTTCATTAAGTGATGTTGGCAAAACTGAATATCTATATGCAGAAGAATGAAATCAGACCTTTACTTCACACCTTACAAAAATCAACTCAAAATAGATTAAAGACTTGAATATAAGACTACTCAAAAAAACATAGGGGAAAAACTCCACGGCATTGGTCTGGGCAATGATTTTTTTTTTTATATGACCCCAAAAGCACAGGCAACAAAAATCAAAACTGAAAATGAGATTACATAAAACTAAAAAGCTTCACACAGCAAAGGAAGCAACCAAAAAAGTGAAGAGACAGCCTGTGGAATGGGAGAAAATATTTACAAACCAGGAATCTGATAAGAGGTGAATATAGATATTAAAAAATATACAAAGAACTCAAACAATTCAATTGCAAGAAAACAAATAACCTGATTTAAAAATGGGCTAAGTGCCTAAATAGACATTTCTCCAATGAAGACATACAGATGACCAACATGTATATAAAATAATGCTCGGCATCACTAAGATCAGGAAAATGCAAATTAAAACCACACTGAGATATCATCTCACACCTGTTGTAATGGCTATTATCAAAAAAACAACAAGAGTTGGTGAGGATGGGGAGAAAAGGGAGCCCTTGTTGTTGATAGGAGTGTAAATTAATGCAGCCATATGGAAAGAACAACTGTTAGAAAGAGTCAAGACAACAACATCTAACCTCTGTGACTGCAGAGAAAAGAATATACTTGCGACTTTCATCCCCAATATGGAGGTTCCTCAAAAATTAAAAATAGAACTACCTTAAGTTCCAGCAGTCCCACTTCTGGGTATATATTCAAAAGAAAAGAAATCAATGTATCAAAATGATATCTGCACTCCCCTGTTCATTGTAGCACTATTCATAATAGCCAAAATATGGAATCACCCTCAGCGCTTGGATGGATGAACAGACACAGAAAATATGGTATATATACACAGTGGCATACTATTCAGCCTGAAAAAAAGAAGAAATCCTGTCATTTACAACAACATGGATGAGCCTGGAGGACATTATGTTAAGCAAAATAAGCCAGGCACAGAAAGACAAAAACCACATGTTCTCATTTATATACAGAATCTAAAAAAGTTGAACTCAGAAGTAAAAAGTAGAATGGTGGTTACCAGGGCTTAGGGGAGTGAGAAGACTGAGGAGATGTTAGTCAAAGGACACAAAATTTCAGTTAGAGTGGACGAATAAGCTCAATGGACCTAATATTATAGTGACTAGAGTTAATAACAACATATAGGATACTTGAAAATTGCTGGAAAAGTAGATTTTAGGTGTCCTCACCACAAATTAATGATGAGCAAATGTTAATTAGTTTTATTTAGCCATTCTAAAATATATACATATAAATTTAAAAATTAAATTTATTTAAAGTAATAAATATTTATTTATGGTGTACATATGGTGCTTTGAAATATATATAAAATTTTTATCTTTCCATTATTAAAAAAATTTAAGTTAAAAAAGTAAATAGTAATAATAACTTAAACCAGAAAGGTTTAAAAGAATTTTTTAAAAGAAAAACATCTCAAGCATTAATGGGCTAATAAACTAAGACAATCTAAAGGAGAATGAATTGAAACAGTTTAAACAAATAGAAGTTCCTTAACAAGTAAAGTAAAAAATGTTCTCTTGAATGTACTTAATGACTTGTTTTGAGCTCAGTGTAAAAGACAATAAATGTAAAGATTTGACCTTCCAAGACTTACAGTTTCTAGCAAGGAATTTCAAGATGGTTTTAATGGAAAGCTGAGGGCAGTTAGCTGAGGGAAGCCTAGAACGCTCAGAAACAACACACTTTCCACGGAAGATGTTCATGCAAGCCCTGACATCATCAGCTGGTCCTCAAATGCTTTGTGGTGGGAGAGAACACTGTTAAAAAAGCAGGTCACTGAGCTGGGCTGCAGGGCCACCAGAGGGTATTTTGGAGTTTAGCAAAATGGGTAAAGCTTGAACATTTCTAATAACTACAGGGAATGAGTCATCAGAGAAGAGGTTGAAAATCTGAAAGTAGCAATAATTGAAGGAGGAAGTACCAGACTAGATAGGATAGGATAAAGAGCTCAGAGAAGGCTGCACAGAAATTCATTAAATGTAAATCCTTTTATAAGCAGTTTTTAATGCAATACTACAGAGCTCACTGAAAAGTCCAAGGCTTAACCAATAGGACCAATAATGAATGCAGATTTGGGGATATAGTTGCTCCTGGCATTATCTCAAGAAAAAGGAATTAGGGAAAGACAAGTTCACGATGACTTGTTAGGTGAGTTATTTTACCCCCATGGAATTCACCCCATGTTTGAACTCTAAAACTTTCCCAGACTAAGATCTGGAAAACCATCTCAAATGACTGCATACATAATAAACACTTCCCAGAAATGATATCTTGCCTATAGGACAGCATAACCCATTGCAAATCCTGACTTATGCAAAGAGTCGAATTAACCCCTCAGGTACAGTTCCCTCTAGGTCAATTCAGAGTAGCTACCAACAGTATTCTCACTGTCTCTTAAAGGGTTAAAGTCAAGGTCATCTAAGGTAAGGGTGAAGTGTAGAGGATAACAACAGCCAGTCCTCTTCTAGCATCACATATACACATGCCCTTTCAACCAAAACAAAGCCATTCTGCTATTGTGCCTCTAAAACTTTGTTTTGCTTTGTTTTGTTTTTTTACTTATTTTGTTTTGTTTGGCTGGAGTGAAGGGCACAACCATAGCTCACTACAGACTGAACTCAAGCAATTCGCCTGCCTCAGCTTCTCGAGCAGCTAGGACTATAGGCATATACCACTGTGATCTGCTAGTTATTTATTTTTTGCAGAGACAGGGTCTCACTTTGTTGCCCAGGCTGATCTTGAACTCCTGATGTCAAGTGATCCTCCCTATTCAGTGTCCCAAAGCACTGGGATGACAGGCATGAACCACTGTGCCTGGTCCCTCTAAAACTCTTTAAAAAAAAAAATTCCCTGAATCTCTGAAAAACCCAAGGATAAGTTATTGTATTTACCAAAAAGTCAGCATCCTTCTCCCCAAATTTACATATTCTTATTCTTTCAAACTCTTTGCTATTATTTTCCCCAACTAAACTACAGAGCTGGATTATTCAGTCTAATATTCTGTATCAGAAATGAGACACACCGTATTAATTTGTTAATTTGTTAGCTAGGGCTGCCATAACAAAGTACTACAAACTGTGTGTCTTAATCAACAGAAGTGTGTTGTCTCATAGTTTCAGAATCTAGAAGTCTCAAAAATGTCTGCAGGGCTGGTTCTTCGGAGGGCTGTAAGGGAAGGATTATTCCAGGCCCCTTTCCCTGTATGTGAAGAAGTCTGTGTTCAAATTCCCTCTTTTCTATAAGGACAACCTTACTGGTTTATAGCTCAGGCTAAAATAACCTCATTTTAACATGGTAAAGATCCTGTCTTCAGATACAGTTACATTCTGATGTACTGGGAATTTGGATGACAACATATGAATTTGGGGACAACAAAAGTCAATTCATCACATATTATTTTTGTACATAGGACTATTACTATTACTTAAGATAATAATTCAGATGACTGTTTAAAAAATAGGACTAAATGCTCCAAGTTAATTTTGATTCTTGGTGCCCAGGTATTCTTGATGTCATGCAAACTAATAGGTACAGATTCCAGGGACTTGAAGTGAATTTATTATAAGATAACCACAAGAATCAGAATAAAGCATGTGTTAGTAACACAAACCCCAATCCCAAATTACATAAAGCAAAACCATGCTGCAGGTTCTACCCTCGGTAATGTATTCCACATACTGTAATACAGTTACCAGATGATATGGATGCATAACTTGATTGCCATAGCATCTTCCTTGAAAAGTACGAATCTTCTTGTAAAATCACGGCCAGAATAAGTCACTCAGAATATCGCCTACTTCACCATCAACATTGGCAGGTTTAATAAAAAGGCTTAATGGAGACATCTTAGAAAGTGAATCAGAGAATATTTTATAGCCAGAATTTCTCCTAGGAAGAACACGGGGGGGGGAAATAAACTTTGATAAACTTCTTGGGGATGACGGGACAGACCTTAAGCACATTGACATTTTTATATGACAATTACTCAAGCCTGTAATCCCCGCACTTTGGGAGGCCGAGGCAAGAGGGCTGCTTGAGCCCAGGGGTTTGAGACCAGCCTGAGCAACTTAGTGAGACCTCATCTCTACACTCTATCAAAAAAATTAGCCAGGCGTGCACCTGTCGTTCCAGCTATTTGGAAGACGGAGGTGGAAGGGTCGGCTGAGCCCAGTGGGTCGACGCTGGGATGGTTGTGAGTGTGCCACTGCACCCCAGCCTGGACAACAGAGTGAGACTCTGGCTCAATAAAATAAAATAAAATGATGATTACCAAGCTCTCGGCGTCCAAGAGGCGGGGAGTGTCTATAGTTCTCAGCAGAGAGAATGAATGAGGGAAGAAGAAAGAAAAGTTAGGAAAGAGAACTGAGAGATGTAGAGAGGCTGCGTATATCAGATGTAATTCCCCCATGAATTCCAAATCTCCAGTAAACTACAAATGGAAATGAGGACCTTGGGTACTTGGAAGTAGCTGAGATTTGTACCCAGGTACGGTTAAAACTGTTCAGCACACTCCTGAAGGAGCCAGCTAAGGAATGCCTCAGCAGACATCCTTGTTATAATTTTCTCCATTTAATTATATCGGGTTGCACTTTAAAGTTAACCCACACTGCGCCCTTCCTGATACAGCACTGTTCAGTCAGTGACTGCCCAAAAGAAAAATATCCGTGGGACAAACAATCAGCAAATCCCTGCCTTCAAATATTCTGGGCCACCACACTGCTAGTGCCTCGTGTGACAGAAATTAACCACTTGGTCAACTGTATTTGCTATAAACACATTCAAAGCTGCTTTTGGAAGAAAGTTCTGAACCTGCCTGTGGCTCCTCCTGCAGCCAGGAAACATACTCATTAACTGGAAAATATAGATATGGGTTTCCATAAATTTCCATAAAATGTTGGTTCTGCTAACTTAGCACGGTACCTTATAGTAAGCATTCCATAAATGTGCATCAGAAGCAACTCAGGAAGGTTTGAGGATACAGATTCCAAAGCAGCACCCCCATCATACTGACTCAGAAATTCAGGGAGAGGGCTGGATATATTGTGGGTTTGGGGGTTTTACTTCAATACCTCCAGGAATATGCTGTCACCTCTTCATGCTTCTCTACATTCTCATACCAAAGCGGTTCAAATCACCAGAACATCACCGGTCTAGATGGCCTCAGTCTAATTCCTAAGCAACCAATGAGCACACAAGGGGTAGATTAAACCATAAAAATGTGTGAGATCTTGCAAGTAGAATATCTATAATAAGAGCAGAACTAAGGACATATCTAAATAGCAACAACATTTGAAGGGCATCTGAAGGATAAAGAGAACTTTAGTAAGACATAAACGGAAATAGCTGGAGAGATAAAAGGAGAATCGAGCAAGCACAGTAACAGAAAGTTTCAATCAGTAATTAATTAGTCACATAGAGGAACAGCACATATCTGTTGGAATTAGCATATTAGGCAATATTAGCATATGAGCTAATCCACCCCTATGACCTCATCTCCTAATACCATCACATTGTGGTATAGGGTTTCAACATATGAAATTTGTGGGGGCACAAACATTCAGAGCGCCAGACATCTCACTGTCTTTAACTGGAGAAAACAGGATAAAGATGCGTGAAATGGTAAGAGTCAGAAGAAAAGGGGATCACTTTCACAGGCCCAGTTTTCTTGATGGAGCAGAAAACAGAGGCCATCTACCGAGAGTGAGAGGTAAGGGTAGGAGGGAAAAAGGTAAAGGGAAAAACTAAAAAACGAGGTGTGAACTGATGGTATCTAAGCCCAGCTGAGCCAGAAACTCATGATGCTGTCATAGCAACAGGCTGAACAGTTGTGTGGTTTTCTCCAACAGGGTTCAACGGCTAAGGTCAGGAGGAGAGGAAGTAAACTGTAGCATCAATCCTGGATCCAGATGTGACAAAGTGGGTACAGCAGAGGGCTAAGTGCAGCACGATTAAAGATGCTAGTGAAAAGATAGTTGAGATGATAAACTACATGGCCCCTTCTAGGATGGAAAGGAATAGAAGTCAAGAGGAAACTGACCAGCAGATATGGAGAAAGGAGAGAACTAAGGGATTAATGGTCTATATGAGGTTATCAGGCAGGTATAACAGAAGTGGAATTATGAGAGATAAGGAAGGAAGGAAGGAAGGAAGCACATGCATTTACAATACTAAAATTAAGTTATGACAAATGCTATCAAGCAGCAGTGCATGCAACAGAGAAATCACTTGTGAAAGGAAGAGTCAATTGATGCAACAAAATTCAGTGTTGCAATTAGTATATTAGGCAATATTAGCATATGAGGCTCTACCCTATGACCTCATCTCCCAATACCATCACATTGTGGTGTAGGGCTTCAACATATGAAATCTGTGGGAGCACAAATATTCATAGCAGGTGTGAAATAGAAAGCCAGATACCTCACTGTCTTTAACTGGAGAAAACAGGATAAAGATGGGTGAAATGGTAGCTAAATTCAGTGTTTTCTTATTTAGGAAATTGCTACAGCCACCTCCACCGTCAGTAATCACCACCTTGATCAGTCAGCAACCATCAACATTAAGGCCAGACCCTTCATCTGCAAAGAGATTATGACTCTCTAAAGGCTGAGATGATCGTTAGCATTTTCAACAATAAAGTATTTTTAAATTTAAATAAAATTAAATAAAAATATTAAATAGCTTTGATCATTGGCTAAAATAGTCTAACAGAATCTTGACCGCATGCTGTTACTTGTGAAGCTTTTTCAAGTCAATTATAAATGACCACATTAAATGATTCTGTGTATTTTCTAAAAACCTGCTATTGAAGACCCTACCCATCATGTTGCTTATTTTTATTTTATTAACACTATGCCTTATGCTATATAGGAATTGGGTGGCTTACAGGATATGAAAATATAGCATGATAGAAGAAATTTTAAATAAGTAAGTGAGATAAGGTTAATAAATCTAAATAAGATGGAACTGGTATCTTGAGGTTGGTTTATGAAGCCTAATGCTCCTTACATTAAGATCAATGCAATAAATTCTTCTTAGAATCTGGTACCAGATAAAAATTTTCTCCTAAAACACTAGTATTTTCCTATTATTAAGCAAGGAGAGTTATTTTAACTTATGCTACTTCCATTTGAATCTTGACTCCAGGAAACCTGAAAGTAAATATTTTCCCAATTCTAATTGCTACCATAACCCAGGTTTTCCCATTAAAACCAACCCCTTGCTTCATTATTTATATCTTGCTCTTTATCTTTGATTTAATGGCAATTTGGTGGTTTTAATTGCATGCCACCTCAAATACCATTGGAGTATGTGAAACATAAATTAAAAACAAATATTCAGAAACATCATTTCTAATTGCAGTCCAAATAGCCAATGCTTTAATTACTAGCTAGCTCCACAGTGAATTTCAAACTCTAAAAATTATTTCTCAAGTTATCCCACTCTAAACTCTTTTTCCTTACTTTACCACATATGGCAGAATATCACATAGTGAAATAGCCTCCACAAAACTGACATATCACTACATTTATCAGGTATATTCAGTGTGGAGTATCATTGGTTACATGCCCTACATTAAACCTATAAGAAGTTCTATTCCTTTTCAGCACTCTATCCTGTCTGTCATTATATTTATGTATCCTGACATCAAAAGCAAAAACCTTTCATAGCAGGCAATAAGTTACTTGTGGTAAGGTAAGAAAACTGCTTATTTAAACCAATTCTTAATGTGGATGACTCATTAGATTAGCAAAACAGGTCATTACCCTGGTTACTCCTCCAGCACGTAACCTACACAAGATTAGAAATACAAGGATAACCCCAAACACCATATCAAAAAATTCCCCATTCTCACTGCTATTAGGTGCTTATAGGCTTTTTTTGGTCAAAGTTGCTTACACACTCCATTACTGAGAGGGAATTAAACTAAATCAACTTTATTTTTTCCTGTATTTTTCTTAGTTATTTGTTTTACATCTATTCCATTTTTAAAAAGAATGAGAAGTGCCAAAGTAGGGAGGCAGTCTGGTGGGGATCATCTACTGAAGAAGTTCGGTTAAATGATTTTGTCCACAGGGAGCTTTAATGCCTGGAATCAGTTCTCCCATTCGAGTCCCTGGTGGTCTCCTTGTCCTCAAGGATAGCCCTCTTGAGATAGTTAATAACTTCACACCTAACATTGCTGTTCCTGGCAATTTAGTGGAACAACAGGCTAGAAATTACCATCAAGAGAGCAATAAGCTCAGTTCTAAAAACTATTAAGGAAAGCTCCTGAATGTTTTATTTTCTTTCCTTTTTAATATCTGGGATAATTCAGTTCCCACATGAAAAATATGAGAGCTTAAATCCATGAGCTTCAACAGGCTTAACCGTATGCTATAGGTCAAACCTCCTAATGAGCCCATGCATACAGCTAACATTTCAATAAGCTCTGCATTTTTAATGTTCTAAAACAACCAGGTGGTCCATTTCTATAATGTTTCTTTTTTTAAAAAAACACATTTTTTATTTTAAAATTGTGGGGTACAGTTAAGGGTTAGGTATACAAATACGCATTGTGCAGGTAATCTTGTTGATGAGGTATGCCCCCGCCCCATCCCCAGACAGATATTGACTACTGTGAATTCCACCTCCTTTCCCCTCCCTACCTCCCCATAGTTTCCCGCCACTGTCAATCCTTTTCTTATAGTATTATGATAGTTGTTCAAGGTCCACTTATGAGTGAGAACATGTGATACTTAGATCTTTGTTTCTATGAGAGATCAGGTTTCTAAGAGAATTCTTAACTATATTATTTTGAATTCTCAGCAAACCAGCTTTTCTGGAAGAAGCTTTAAAAGGATTTTTTCCATAACATAAATCCTTTACCTGCATCCTTCACTCACTGTGAAAATTTAGGGATACCTGCATTATAAAGGCAATCCTAGCCAGAACAGGTTTGCCCTTTTTACAAAAGATAACATGGCAACACTTCTTCGGGAATAAATCCTAATTTATTCCAGGCCTCTTCAAGGGACAAGAATTTATATCTACTCTAGTCATACTCAATGCCAGATTTCCAGGAATGGTTTTCTTCAGTAAGGGAAACCAGTTGAGACATTGCTCTAACCATTGAATGGTTCTCTTTAAGAGTGAGAGAAGGGTCTCATGAGTTGACAAGAAACAACTGAAAACAAACTAACCAGTGTAAAGAGCCTGAGCACTGGCCCAAATTCCCCCTTTCCAAGACCTTTTCTGATACTCAGCAACCCACCCCCCCAAAAAGCCACCCATTCATAAAACCATTTGTCCAATCTTCATTTGAGTATTGAACTTGGAACTCCATTTAATCCAAATACTTCTTATTCATCAGTTGATGGTATGAAAGGAAATCTATTGCACTTGAGCAATCCATACTTGCTCCATTATTTAAGAATATTCAATTCTTCTAAAAAAAAAAATAAGCAAAACAAACAGCATGGACGTAACTCAAGAATTATTAAGCACAGATAATAAGTACACTAATAGTCTAAGAGAAGAGGCAAAATTCATAGGGTGTATTAAGTAGAGATAATGAGTAGCTGGTGAGATACAGGCACATCATAATGTGTTAAATGTAGACAGTGAGTCAGTAACCTATAAGACATGTTAAAGATAGAATAAACGGAAAGTATAATGGAGCAAACAAGAGTATTACTCTTTGATTGGAAGGCTTGGAAAGACCAAGTCTTACAGCAAAAAACACCATACCACTCTGAGCTGACAACATAAATGTTATCCTGAAATCAACCAACTAACACAGATAATTCTGGCCCTGTACGTGCTCTGCCAAAAATAAAGCAGATAAAACCCAAACTATCTGACAAACTAATGGGAAAGCTAAAGCTACTGGCAGGTGTAATTGTCCTTGTATCTCTCTGATTGAGCAAGTGTGTCCCCCCGGCCACCTTTCAACTGTCCGTTATGGCCTCTTCTTCAAACCCCATTCTCATCCTCGTAACCACACCACCAGTTTGTAAGGTTGATGTAGCAAAGAGACAAGATATGCGAACATGGTATAACTCAGCATTCAGGTCATGGGGTTCCTTTCACCCCATTTGCATGCCATACTAAGTACATAGACCATCTTTTCTCCCTTGATTCTCATTACATGTTTTAAATTGATTTAATAAAGCATGTAATTGGAGCATCTTAATTTTGTGTGTAAGTCTTTCTGTTCAGTGACCTCTGATAGTGCATTTAGAAGCTATTATTGCACCCGTGTAATTTCCCATACAACAATATGTTTGGAAAATATATTAGATTAAGAAGAAAATATGTATATTTGGTTAGGGGGTTTATAAAGTATAATCATGAGATTGTGTTAATAAGAGTATAATACACTATAATGATAAATCTAGGACATTGCATGTTGTCCTGTGACAACTGAAGATAATAGACTTAAAAACATAGTTGGAAAAAAAGTAAATACACATAGATAAGTATCCAGGCTTTGGGGTCAAAACTACTGAGATCAAATCTCACCTGAGAACTAAAAATAAAATCCTAAGCCCCCCATCAACTGACAGGATTTCCTCTTGGCCAAGGGAACCCCAGAGAAATCTTAAAAACTGACTTCCTGGCCATGATGGGACGGAAGGTCAGACACACCTTGTTATGCCCTCTCTCTGTTGCAGTTTAAACACAACAACTGATCAGCATTAATGTTGAAAAGGAGATCATGAGACTGACAGAATGGTCTCTTTGTGGCAATAAGATACCAAATTATAAACAGGACCTAAGGCCATGCCAGGCAAGGGTAAATTATGCACCCCTACACTTACAGAATAAATTATGTTCTAACGGCCGCCAGATTTATTTTTCCTCTATCAGTTAAACAAGCACTGGCCTCAAGATAAGCAATATTAAAACAATTGCAGCTCATCTACTGACAGACACTGAATAACTGACTCTCCTGTTCCACAAACCATAACTACAGCTTTGAAGAGACTGATTTCAGAAACTTTCTCATGATAAGAAGACCACTGACCATGAACTGGGTTCTGGCTGGTTTACAAAAGGCTGCACACTTTCATGCCTTGGTGTCCCTGCTGCACTTTTTTGACCTATATATGCGCTTAACTGTATTATATTTAAATGTTAAGTCTCCATCCCAAAGTGATCATGGGTCACATGTAACATATATATTTATTCAGTACACATGCATGTGCCTCCCCCCATGAATATTCATAGCTCCTCCTATAACCTGCTGAATATGTGTATTTGTCCAAACTATTCGACATAAATTCCTTTTGTCCCTGGAAGTGCCTGCACTTTAGCTTTGGCTGGAAACTACACTTTTTCAGCCTGTCAGAATGGCCACCTTGCAGGCTGCAACCCTTTATAAGAATAAAGTCGCCTTTCCAAATTTATAGGGCTCATGATTTTTCATTTGACACACCATTTTCCATCTTTGTGACTGTGGGCAAATTCTCTGTGCTTCAATTTCCTCATCTGTAAAAGAAGAAAAAATAATAACTTTGAAAGAGTTATTTTGATGATTAAACGAATTACTAGCATTACGTCTCTTACACTGGCCAGCTCTATAGGAGATGCGTTTTTAAATGTTTAGCTGTTGAAAAAGACTGAAGAACGTGACTAAGGGGAAGAAAGTCTTGGGTGACAGTGGATTGCACAGTCATTATTCTTCATTGCCATGGTATTGAAACTCTCTTCTCAGGCTAATGCAAGTATAATAGGTAAAAATTACAGTATGTGAAGCAATAGTAAGTAACCAGTATGGAGTATCATGTGGTCTCCATGAATTCCTCTTCAAGGTTGGGATGAATTTAGAGGAGCTTGAGTACAAGACAAAAAGTGAGTTCATTTAAGAAAAGTTCATTGGGTAGTAAGTAAAAAAGTAAAAAATAAGTGGAGTCCAACAGCTGGACAATTTGGGGGGGGAGGGTCCAGGGCCAGTTGCTCCTCCAAATGGAGTTACCACAGCCAATAAGAATAAACCAAGTGTTCATGAGTATGTAATGTCCTACTCACAACCATTGCTACCCGGAAGAGACCTTAGACAGGAGGAGAGTTAAGTTCACTGTTTGGGTGGCTGTTATGAACTGGTTTGGGCTATTAGCAATTGTTACCATCTGCTCCCTCATTTGCTTTCTCCATTCTTTGGTGGCATCAAAGAGGTTCCAGCTGCCCAAAGGAAAGGAGAAGGGCCACAAGGTGCCATCATACATTGTAACTGAATAATAGCAATAAGTTTATGCCTTTCCCCAGGCATCTCTATCCCTCCCGGAGTGAGCCCATCTTCAATCATCCTAGCCTCACTCTACATTTTCCTGGCTCTTTAATGAGCTTCTAATAAACTGCACCAAGAAACCCTACCTGCTCGGATGCAGCTCAATGCTGCTAAGTTAAACATGTCTACATTCAAAGTATTAGTAAATCAGTAACTCTGAAATTGGATACTTTTTAAAACCCAAAGGGAAATAAAGGCATTTTTAAAGCCTTAGGTTGGTTGGGAATACACTTATAAACAAGTTAAAATATTCTTCAGATAGGTGTACAAATAAACTTAAATCCTCTGTGACAAGTTCCAATAACATCTGATTTAGGAGGTTGGGGATTTGGAAAATGAAACTCTTGGTGCCCAAGTTTTATTAGGCACTTTTCCCATCCAGCCCAGCCTAGGCCACATGGATCTCTATCAACTTCAAAGACTCCTATATTCATCCTGAATTTTATTCATTTTCCAGATGAGACTCATCTGTTATGGATTAGTGTATAATTTTCTAATGTTTTGTAATACACATCCCTTAAATATGTCAGTCTCCCTTATTTTATACAACCTAACTGATTTGTTAATGTTAGGCCTCTTGTATGCCACAGCTGGTAATGATTCTGCCAAGCGCCACACCCAGAAATTTAGATTGAAAAACAAATGCTTATAATTGTATTTTGTATCAGGGGGCACAGCTGTCTAAATCACAGAAGACAATGCCAAGTAAAATACATATTTTCTTTTTTAAAAAATTAATATTTATATTGTTTCCTTATAAAATTTGGGTAATTCAGAAAACATAATGAAGGAAATAAAGTTCAAAATACCACTAATAAGAGAAAACTGGGGTTTTTTTTGAGTTGGAGTCTCACTGTCGCCCAGACTGGAGTGCAGTGGTCGCTCCCGGCCACCGCAGCCTCGACCTGCTGGACTCTGGCGATCCTTCCACCTCAGCCTTCCAAGTAGCCAGAATTACAGGCATGCGCTACCACGCCCGGCTGATTTTTTTTTTTTTTAATTTTAGAGATGAGGTCTCACTGCCCAGGTGGGTCTCGAACCCGTGGGCTCAGGCAATCCACTCACCTCAGCCTCCCAAAGGCACGGGATTACAGGCTGAGCCACCGAGCCCAGGTGAGAAAACTGGTTTTATCGCTATAATATATAGAAAACAAATTGGAGGAATATACATACACACACTTATGCATTTTTATGTATTTAGATAAGACTCAGATCATACAGAATATATTATCACCTTTTTTACATATTAATATATTGTGAGAATTCTTAAAATATAAGAATATACTTTAAATGACTACAAAAAATGCACAGTTCCTGTATCAGTTTCCTAGGATTGCCTACGGCTACAAAATGGGCAGCTTAAAACATCAGAAATATACAGTTTCATAGTTCTAGAAACCAAGGAATCGAAAATCAAGATATCAGCAGGGCCCTTCTCCCTCTGATATCTGTAGGGGAACCCTTCCTTGCCTCTTCCTAGCTTCTAGGGTTGCCAGGAATCTTTGGCATTCCCACAGCTGTGTAACTTCAATCTTTACCTTCCTTCTCATAGGGCGTTCTTCTTGTATTTCTCTCTTCTTTTCTTATAAGGACATCAGTTATATTGGATTAGTGGTTCAGCCTAATATAATATGATCGCATCTTAACTAAATTATATCTGTAACCATCCTATTTCAATAAGATCACATTCTGAAGTACTAAGGTGTTAGTACTTCAACTTATTTTCTGAAAGAGGGCACACAATTCAATCCTAAACAACTCCCTATAGTGGAATGCATTTGTGTGTGTGCTATTATACTTAATACTGCAAATAGTCTGTGAAAGTAAGTTTAATCATAGGGGAATATTTCAGAATTCATTTGTCTTCACAACAACCCTACCTTTATTGTACAGAATGAAAACTGAAGAGTAGAAATATATTAAATAATTGCCCAAGGACAATCAGATAATAGATGAGGCACCAGGTCCTCTGGCTCACCGTCTTTGAGATTATAGGCTAAATCTGATGCAAATTTCATGTAACCAAGAAGCCAAAATGATTGATCACTGAGCAATTGGGCATTCTTTCTTTATCTCAGTCCTTAAGTCCTTTAGACCATCTTTTTTGTTGTTTTGTTTTTTGTTTCGTTGAGTACAGGTCTCACTCTGTTGCCCAGGTTGGAGTACAGTGGCCTGCTCGTGGCTCAGCACAGCCTTGACCTCCTGGGCTCAGGTAATCTTTCTGCCTCAACCTCCCGAATAGCTGGGACTACAGGCATGTGCCATCACGCCCAGCTAATTTGTGTATTATTTGTAGAGATAAGGTCTCACTATATTGCCCAGGCTGGTCTTGAGCTACTAGGTTCAAGCAATTCTTCTGCTTCAGCCTCCCAAAGTGCTGGGATTACAGGCATGAGCCACTATGCCATTATTTTAGACCATATTAAAATCTATTTTCCACTGGGCTCGGTGGCTCAGCCTGTAATCTCGCGCTTTGGGAGGCTGAGGTGAGTGGATTGCCTGAGCCCGCGGGTTCGAGACCCGCCTGGGCAGCGAGACCTCATCTCTACAATAAATCAAAAAATCAGCCGGGCGTGGTAGCGCATGCCTGTAATTCCAGCTACTCGGAAGGCTGAGGCGGAAGGATCGCCGGAGCCCAGCAGGTCGAGGAGGCGGTGGCCGGGAGCGGCCACTGCACTCCAGTCTGGGCGACAGAGTGAGACTCCAACTCAAAAAAAAAAAAAAAATCTATTTTCCCCTACAAATTTGTCCTGTCATTTTATCCTGAACTCTAATAACAAAATAATATTTAGTATCAAATCTTACTTCATAATTTACAAGGTACATTTATATATTATATTTAATTCTACTTAATGAAGCAATATTATAATAATCAGTATAGTTAGCATTCTGGAGTAACACATTACTCTCTTTTTCTCAGTTTCTCTTTAAATGTCTTCTATTATTTTAAATTCCTTTAAATAGCTTTCATATCCTACATTAAATTAATTGAAATTAATTCTATTTATACTATATATAAAGATTAATTTTATCATATTTTATAGGTATATAAAACACTAGAGACTATAGATTTATTCTATATGTTGTAATTGTACTGAACTCCTATTACCATAATAGTTTTTAGTTCATTTCTTTCAAAATATAGTCACATATGCATTTAGTAACATAAGTTATTCACCTCACCCTTTATATTTTTTTCCACTTATGGTCCTCCAGCAAATATGTCTAATACTGTTAATTAGGAGTACTGATAGAAGACATTTTCATATTTTTCTCTCTCTCCTTTCACAAGCTATTTTCCAAATTAGAAGTCTCTACTCCCTTCCTATGGTTTCCATGGTGACTGTCCATCACTTTTTCTCTGGGTGTCTGTATTAGTTTGTTAGGACTGCCATAACAAAGTACTACAGACTTGGTAGCTTAAACAAAAGAAATTTATTCTCTCACAGGCTGTAAGTCCAAGATCAAGAAGTCAGCAGGGTTGATTTCATTCTGAGGACTTCCTCCTTGGCTTGTAGGTGGCCACCTTCTCTCTTTGCCTTTGTGTGATTTTTCTTTCTGTGTAAGTCTGTGTCCCGATCTCCTCTTCTTATAAGCAGCAGTCATACTGGATTAAGACCCATCCCAGTGACCATATTGAACCTTCATTACCTCTTTAAAGGCCCAGTCTCCAAATACAGTAACATTCGGAGGTATATGGGGTTAGGACCTCAATATATGAATTTTAGGGCAGGACATAATTCAGGCCGCAACAGTGTCCCTATTATGCACAGATTTATCTCAGTCTGCTTTTTAGATATGGGCAGTCTATTCCACATTTTTAATTCAATCACTTAATGTTCCAGTTTATAACTAATATGAATCTTCACTTCAGTGTTCTAAGCCGACCCTTCCTAACCTGCCTTGCTTTGGGGTATTTCTGCAGCATTTCCATGAGCTGCAATCATTCATCACCACTGCATATATTTTTATAGGTATGATGTTTTCTTTTCTATCTTCTTCAGTGAATATCATCATTCAGTCTTACCTCGTTGTGATTCTTGACATTTGTTTTCTGCCTTTTCCAGTATAAATGCCTGGTCCTGGTTCTTCCTCATTGAGGTCAAAATACTTTTACAATCACAATTGGTTTTATTTTAAATTTTCATTTATTGTTTTCAAAGGTTATATTTCCCTTTGTGATATTTATTATGATTTTTGTTATTCTTCTGCTACTGTTTTGATGTGTTTAGACCACAGGGAGCATCTTACCATGTTAATCTTGTTCGCATTTTCCTGAAAGTCCTTTTCTCTTATGAAATATTCAGACCACAATTGTCTCTTTCATGCTACAGAAATCAGAACTCTTAGGGTACCATTCAAAGTAACTCTCAAACCATTTAAGGAGGTATGAAGCAAGGAAAGTGAAAGAGAAAGTAATTAAATGACTAATACCTACAACATGCCAGATATTTTATTTCACAATCTCATTAAATCTTAAAAACTTGGTTAAACTATTTATCTCATATTACAGATGAGTAAATTGAAGCTCAGAGAACTTAGTGACTTTCTTAAGTTCATATAAGTAACCAAAGATAAAGCTCAGAGTCTAAATGAATTTGTACACTCTAAAACCCAGGCTTTTCTCAGTACTTCATATGGACTCCCATCCCTCCTTAAATATGTTTTTACCTACTTCAAGCTTCCCTGTGCCTCTCTGAATAAATGATGAGTACACAAGTCTGATGCCAAACATAATCTCAATAGGATGGTGGTTTGGCCACATGCACCGTTCTAGCCTTCCTTTCTCATCAACCGTTTAAAACAGTGGTGTTCAGGCACTCATTGGAACTTTTACTGCAATTTGTCACTTGCTATAATGAGTGAACAATCAGATATTTGAAAGCCCTGTTCAATAGTGCATATTGAGCACTTTCTGCATGCCAGACACCGCACCAATTGCTTAGAATTCATGGATGAATAAGATGCTCATCTGCTGTTGAAAAACCCATAGTTTAGGAATCTAGTGGGAGAATCAACACAGCTACACATTAAACATATTCAGGGAATGCCTGCCATGCTGTAGTCCCCTTCTCAAAGAACCTGCCCAGGTCACAGTCTCTGCTGACTGGGAGACAGCATGTATACTTCATCACCACAATACTCCCTTCTGCCACCACCACAATCAGGTCAGGACAGATACCTGACTCTAGGCTGATTGGCAATCCATAGGACCTCACGAAAAGAGAGGTGGGCCAAATTTCTCAGCCAAAAATAAATAATCATGTCTATGAGAAGAAAGTCAGGCAATAGCAGTGTTTAAAAAAAAAAAAAAGGCAGTAAATGAAGATGTACTCATGTCCTTAAAGAAGAACTAATTCCAGCTGCCCTGTTTCCTGAAGTTAACCAGATTCTTAGGACTCTTGCTGACATTTGTTGTTCTAGTGTCTGGTTTCCCAAGATGTTGCTATGACATGCCAGCATCCTTAAAAAATAAACACCACTTTAAGTGTGAACTAGTTAGATTGGTTTCTGTCACTTGGAAGTAGGCGAGCTCCAACTAATGCAAATGTGTAACTATAATGTAATAAATGCTATAATGGACATATCATCAGGGTTCCATATTTGTGCCAAGAAAGAGTTCCTGAACCAACTTCAATAGAATGACCCCAAACCAGGTCCTGAAAAATGAGTAGGCTGTGCACACATATAGAAGTAGAGGGAGAGAAATGAGGCCAAAATAAGCACAAGGTCAAGAAGGAACAATTCCTTCTCAGACTATCTATCTAGCCAAATCATCAAAAAGTTGCATATCTGGGAAATTCAGGCAAAAACATTTATTGATTACCTACCATAAACCAGCGTGTTATACAATGAGGTAAAATAGAGTCGTTGCACTAAAGGACATCGTGGTCCAACATCAATGGCTTTGCTCTCAACTCAAAGACTTATTTAGGAGAAGACAATATCTACTTACTAGGCTTTGGGGTGATGGTGTCTTGTAAAAAGAGTGGTGTTATATTTATTTGGGGATTTTTATACTCATTTATATTTTATTAAAACAGCATTATACTAATAGCTAATACTGACAAAGTGCTTTATATATACCAGGCACTTTTCTTTTCTTTTTCTTAATTATAAATATGTGGGGTACAATTCAGAGTTAGGTATACAAACGGTGATTATGCAGGTTCCCTTGTTGATGAGGTATGCCCCTAGCAGCTTCCCTCAACTGCCAATCCCACCCCCCTACCCTGACAGTTTCCCACTACTGCCAATTCCTTTCTTATAGCACTTTACAGATTCTAGCTCATGTTATCCTAAAAACACTATAAGGTAGGCCCTATTATTATCTCTGTTTCACAGATAAGCACATTAAGGCACAAAAAATGGTAAATA
The DNA here is from genome assembly GCF_000164805.1 of Carlito syrichta. NCBI lineage: Eukaryota > Metazoa > Chordata > Mammalia > Primates > Tarsiidae > Carlito > Carlito syrichta. The sequence goes on along the minus strand of NW_007260571.1, from coordinate 306,802 downwards.
ACTTTTCCCAGCCACACAACTAGTAAGTAGCAGAACGGGGATACATACCCAGTAAACGGAGAATCCATATTCTTAACCACTACTTCACACTGCTTTTAGTGATAATGAAGAAAATAGAAATGAAATTAAAATTGCCCTCATTTTCACAAATAATTTTTTTCTTCATTTATGTTTCCTTGTAGAACCTGATCATAGGGATACAAAGTTGATCACTGAATAGATACTCTTTCGTGTCTTCAATTTAACAGTGCCTCAAGCATTTTCTGATATGCTGATCATCATAATTATCATTTCAATGGGGGCATAATATCAATTTGTTATACCATAGTTTAACCATTCCCCTACCATCCAAATTCCTAGTTGTTCTCTGATTTTCCATTTCTTTGCCACTATAAATAATGGTGGAATGACTATCTTGGAACATATCCTCTTTTTTTTTCTTCTCTTGAATTATTTTCTTGGGATAAACTCCCATGGGTAAGATGCCTGGTCCAAATGTCCGGTTTTTGGTTTCTGATATAAAGATTCTTTTCCAAAAACCAGCAAGGGAAGGTTGCAAATTTGCAAATGAACCCATTTCACTACAATTTCATGAGAACTGAGTATTATATCTTTTTTTTAATGTTTACTCATTTAGTAGGTATAAGCTGTGTATTTTTAATTTATATTTTACTTGCATTGCTTACTGATGAGGTTAATATTTTTATAGTTATTTACTTTACTAACTAAAGTTCTTAATGAGAAAATTGTCTGATATAAGTTTTTCCCAATTATCTATTGAGAAAGTAATAGTCTGTTCTACCAGTTTGAACGCCTTTAAGAGAGTCATTAATCCTTTCCTGTCACACTTTGTTTTTCCTATCTGTTTACCAGAGTGGGGTGAGCTTTCCAAGGTCCTGAAAAAACAAGCACTTGAGACACTGCTCAAAGACACCTGGCCTCTGAGTACGGTTTCTCCCCATTGGATGAGGCTGTGACCTTGAGGAGTCTTGAGTTTGGCTTAATATTTGTAAACACCTTCTCAAGTGTAAGTCAATCTATTTTTGTGGAGTTCATCCCTGAATGGTGACTTGAGTCCTGAGTATAAAGAAGCTGAGGCACAGCAGGATGAGCTTCTCAGATCTGCAGGGACATCCTGTCCCACCATGAGGACAGTGCCCCCAGCAACGACCCCAACACCCACACCTCACAAAAACTTCCCAACACAGAAGAAAGCTGTTGGAAATGGCTACATCTGCCCCTGCTCTATGTAATCTCTTCATTCCAATCAATCAGGAAGGTAATCTAATCTTGCAGTGGAGTTGTGTGTCTGTAGCATTCCTGCCAACACAAACCTATGAACAGGCTGCCCTCTTTGTCCCCATTTTTATTTCAGTTATGTTGTCTTCACTATACATGTTTCACCATTTACATATAGATAAATCTTTCATGTTTCCCTTGTGCTTTCTTTTATCCATGCATACATCGATAAAGATCATTTTTTCTGAGGTACCCAAATATATCCAATTTCACATTATCCTAAAGCTTATGTTATTCTTCAAGTTTAACTACTGAATTCATCTAAGACATAGTTTATTATATAATAGATGATACTGTTCTAAAAGAGTTTGCTATGTTTCTAAATATTGTTGGGAAATCTCTTATTAAATGAGCATTCCTTTCCCTAATGTTCTGTAAGATCTACTATATCACACATTCAATTCATAAATATAATAGTATCTATTTCTGGGGCTTTCTGTCCTATTTATGTGTACTTCTAATTATGCATCCAGAGATGTAGTTACAATTATTGTTTCTAACATGGTTTGTATCTGGGACTAACTCCACCTCATCACTTTTCTTCTTTAGTAATACTTCTGGTATCCTGTGATATTTTTGTGTGTTTTAGAAAGATGTTGTCAAGAAAATCCTTACTAGATTTTGTATTTTTTCTTTTCTTTTGTTTTTTGGGGGGTTTTTAGTTGGAGTCTCACTCCGTACACCCAGGCTGAAGTGCAGTGGCATGCTCACAGCCACCCCAGCATCGACCTGCCAGGTTCAGACAATCCTTCCACCTCAGTCTTCCAAGTAGCCAGAACTACAGGCATGTGCTACTATGCCCGGGTAATTTTTTGTTTTATTGTAAAGATGAGGTCTCGTCAAATTGCCCAGGCTGTTCTCAAATCCGTGGGCTCAGGCAATCCCCTCACCTTGGCCTCCCAAAGTGCTGGGATTACAGGCTTGAGCCACCGCACCCAGCCTAGATTTTGTATTCTTAAATTTATAAATGAACTTGATAAAAACTTACAATCTTTATAAAATGCATTCTTCCATTAAGGAAACATTTGTCTATTCATTCAATCACATCTCCAATGAAATCTGTAGTTCTCTTTATGTAGGCCACAGTCAACCTTCATCAAGCTTATTTTTGTGTATTTTATATCTTTGTCACTATAGTGAATGAGATCTTTTCATTATGTTCTCTATTACTTATTTCTGATAAACCAAAATCTCTGTTTTCCAGAGCTGATGTAACAGTCTTTTGAAGAATGTTTTTGGCTCTTCTGTAAAACTATTGTGAAAACATTGTTCATGATGTCATCCAATGTCCCTTTAAGCAATAAATTCCCATGTCCCTTTAAGCAATAAATAAATTCTCAGGGGTCAGAAAAAAAGCTTTTCTTTTCCGTGAGACAAACTTAACCCAATAACAAGGGCTCTCTGAGGTTTTTTTTTTTTTTTTTGGTCTTAGCAGCCAAGATAGTAAAAGCTTAAGTTCATATTTAACAGCAAAAATGAGCTCAACCTAGATGCCTGGCACACACATTTTTCTGCTGCTCTTAATTGGTTTTGGTTTTACTCATATTTTTAATTGTCCAATTTTAATTCCTCAATCCACCTCAAATTGTCTTTGGGAATAGGCAGTTAGTCTAGGAAGGTTATGTACCTTAATATGCACATTCACAAGTAATTAAGCTATGTGATAATTGAATAGTATTGTTCATCTGTTCTTAATTATATATGCTAAAAATGAAGCAAGCAACCTTTTTCCTTCAGGACACACTGTAAATCTGCCCCCCTGCATCCCACTCAAGAAAGCATTACAGGACACGAGAGTGATTCTACATGGTCACCTTGAATTCTCTTTAATTTATAAGAAAAATATAAGCATTTTCATAAGATTTGGTACTTTCAATACTTTATGATTAATGTTCAGGTCCCACCTATGAGTGAGAACATGTGGTAATCAGTTCTTTGTTTCTGTGATAGATCACAAAGTATGCTTTCAATATTTTAAATAATAAATCACTTATGGTACATCTGGCCAATGTGCAGAAAACAGCAAGTCATCTGGACACAAATGGGGGAGGAATGGTGAGAAAATTATTTTGGAGAAGCTCCTTGGCAAGGTCAGTAAGCTGTGTGCAAGTCCTGAATGACCTCTTCTGAAGTCCTTAGCACACCCCTTTGGGAAAATTAACCACTCTTTCTTCTGAGTTCTGATGACCCTTTATAATGACACTATTTCCTACAAAGACACCATCCTACCCCTGCAGGCTATTCTTTGCCCCATCCTCTACATCTCTGTACCCACACCAAAGCACATCCTTCACTGCATTACAACTGTCCATGCTGGAGTCAGTCCACTGTAAGTTCCCTGAGAAAAGAAACAATATCTGATTCACCTTTTTATCTCTAGTGCTCACCCCAGTACCCAGCACTTCTGACCTGCTCACACTCGATCACAGAATGCTGCCCTTTGACCTCCTTACTGTCCTGGGATTCCTATGCTCCTAATGGGATAAGATGGAAGGATGAAGAGCTTTTTGTCCTCTGGAGAGTGGGATGCAAGTTCTTCCAATTCTTTCCTTAACTTCCTATCACTACTTCTTTTGTCTTTCTAATTTTTACCTTCTGCTCTCTTCTCTACCCTTTACCACTTTCCTTCCCAAATTCCTGCAACACTGAACAGCTCAGAAGTCTGACTTGCAGGGATGTGAGGAATATATTCCCACAGTCTTCTAAAGTACATATCAGTCACTGTCTACCCCCTGTGCTAGCACCAGGGACCTCTGATATCCAGTACTAGGCTCTCTTCTTTCCTCTCCAACTCTACTTTTGTCATCATTCTTGACTTCAATATCCTCATGGATAACCCATGCAACATCTTGTTCCCATCATTCTTTGACCTTCTTAGCTCCAAAGATCACTTCTTGCCCCACCTCAGACACCCATTCAAAACAGATCATACAAGGAGCAGCCCTCACTCTGGCATCTCAATTTCTTTCTCCCCCCCCCCCCCCAGGTGGAGTCTCACTCTGTTGCCCAGGCTGGAGTGCAGTGGCACACTCACGGCCACCATAGCATCAACCTGCTGGGCTCTGGTGATCCTTCCACCTCAGCCTTCCAAGTAGCTGGAACTACAGGCGCGCGCTACCATGCCAGGTTAATTTTTTTTTTTAATTTATTGTAGAGACTAGGTCTCACCAAGTTGCCCAGGCTGGTCTCAAACTCCCCGGCTCAAGCAATCCACTCACGTCAGCCTTCCAAAGTGCTGGGGTTACAGGCTGAATCACTGAGCCCGGCTGGCATCTCAATTTCAAACACCCTGTTCTCTGACAATTGTGTCCTACAGTACTTCACACTTATTCCAATACTCCAACATGCCTACAATTCCCCATTCCCAGCAAGAACTCTACCATCAACCCTGTTATATGATATTAACCTTGCCACTCATATTATCTATCTCCTACCCTCATATATTCACTTATCCCCTAACATACATGATATGATCTGGCACTATAAATGCTCCCATGCAAACATTCATAACTCCTTTGCTCTTTCTTGAGTAAAACCCCAATGCTAGCTAAACCCAATGATGCATTTACTCCATACCTCTGCCCAAACAGTTAAATGTTGCTGAAGAAAATCACAGAACCATTCTAACTGGACTGATTTCAAATGTATAATCACAGATCTCAAAACAGAACTCAATACTGCCAGACAACTTACTTCCCTAGGAAATGTGTTTTCCCAACTTCTGAGATAATTATTCACATCTCTGCTCTTCTCAAATTTCTGACATTCCTTCCCTTTCCTGGCCACTCTCAGTTAATGACCTTGCTTTGTACTTTATACAGAAAAGAGATGCAATCAGATTAGAACTGCCTCATCTTTCAACTATCAATTTCACCAACCATTCCGTGTCTGTACTCAAATACTCTGCCTTCATTTCTGTTAAAATGGGAACAAGATGGATGAGATCTTGTGCTCTGTGATCAGATCACCTCTCATCTTCTTAAAAATGTCACACCTACACTCACTCCACTTTGCTTTTTCATTCCTGTTAGTGTTCAAATCTGGCTCAAGAGCTCTAATAAGCTGCAGTCTGTGAAGACCTGGCTGAGGCTGAAGGATCCTCTTCCAAGCTCAAGCTCACTCACACTGCTATTGGAAGACGGTTTCCATTTTTTGCTTGGTAGGGTTTTCTGTAGCACCACTCAGAAGATGACATCCCCTATCCCCCCCAGAACAAGTGACGGGGCGGGGAGGGGAGAAGTGCAGAGACAGAGAAGAGAAATAGAGAAAGAACACACCAAAAACAGAAGCCACAGTCCCTTTATAAACTAAACTCAGAGGTGGCATCTCAACTCTTTGGTTGTATTCTAATCATTAAAATCAAGTCACTAAAGCCAATACTGGGCAGAAACCACTGAATTAAGTCTTACCTCTTGAAGGGAAGAGTATCAGAGAATGCATGGACGTATTTTAACAACCACTACTACTATTTAAGAATTTTAAGTAATTCTAAATTTCATATTGAATCAAAAAGAATTTCCTCAGTCTAGCATATTTTCAGAGCCCTCTATCAACAGTCCTATTTCCAACCCAATATCACCCCATCTGTTCAGTCAATTCAAACTTTGTATTACCTGTTTTGTTCATTCCTACAAATAGACAAACACTCTCTTTTAGCATGCTTTTTTCAGCACTTTTATAAATAGTTCTGATTGCAATGGCAGAAATTGACTTATATGTTGTGATTTAAATATTTCCAAGTCATTTGGTCATGACTTACATAACTATGATTTTACTCCTTGAGAGCCAGGACCAAGTCTTCTACTCAATTTTTATTCTCCACAGTACCTGGTACTGGGCTATTTAAGATCATAAATGAATCAATCTGGCTAGCTAGCTAGCAACAGAAAGTATAACATTGTTTAAATTATAAGGAATTGTCTGTATCAGATTTTGCTTGGTTTCCCAACTCTAAACCCTTCCCTTCTCTTCCTCCTCCTTCCTACATCTTGGTTTTTCTATAACTTAGAGCCATCTGGTTTAGAGACTTGGACCCACTCCAGTCTCTTGAACCAATCTACAATCCTGACTATGGGTCTGAGGGCACTAATTAATCTAATTGTTCACCTAGTCTCATCTTGACTTTGCACCTGTACTCTGATCACTGATTTCTGCACTGTTTCAAAGCCCACTTTTTCACCCCCTCTGTGCCTTTGATTAACTAGATTCTTTGTCCTATGATTGAGCTCTGTTCTTGGTAACTGTTTTAAGGGTACACAGGGTTTATTTTAATCAGGAACAATAAGCCAAGCAGATGCAGAAATGGCCATCACAAAAGAAGACAGTTTTTATACTTCCAGATCCCTAGATGTAAGAGGTGCACCACACAGGGCCACACAGGGAAGCGTCTGGGTTGCTTAGGAGGCAAAAGGGGGGAGGGGGAACGTGGGCAAGAGCCTTTATTGTGGTTTCCATGGGAAGATATGGGTAACACAGTATAAACTGGTTTAGGATTGACTAATTGGAATCATTTCAGCAGGGGGATAGTGGCCTGGAGTGTAAGAGCCTATTAAAAGAAGTAGTGGGGAATGTGGGTTCTGGATTGGTGGGTTTGCATACAAAAGGTGTGCTAGAAATTGAATCATTTACTATCTGGAATTAGCCAACCCTGAGACAGTACTCTCCAGGGGCAGCAAGGCCCCACATGTCAAACCATGAAATCACACTGTGAATATGATGGTTTTCCATCAGCTTACTCACCTTTCTCCATGACTCACCCCAGCCCAGGAGTTATGTTTTCTAGGTCTTGACCCATAGAAATCTGTCATATCCTGGAACTGATCAGGACATGGCCTCACATATGAAAATCAGCTCATTCCTAAGCAAAAATTATTCTGCCAATAATCTTAGTATAATGCAAACTCTAGATCCTAAAAGATTTTATTTTCTATTCTAAAGTAACTTCTTGCTTTCTTTGTAATCAACTGCAAAGTCATGTACCTATAACAATTCAGCAGATTATCACATCTTATATCAGCTTAAATGAAGAAAAATTACATTCTCAGCTCACTTTCAAGATATATTAACCTATAGCTATAATTTATATCTGTCATATAAAGTCATAACACAATATTTAAAATATTAATTTTGCTGTAATTTTCTCAAAAGAATGAAGCAATGAAAAAAAAACTTTCAATCTATACCAAATCCTTGGGGGAGAAAAAAAATTTCCCTGATGGTCTAAGGGAAAGACTTATGCACTTAGGTAAGTCATTTATGATCTATTGTGTCCTGTTTTAAAAGAAACTGCTCATTACTCTAACAAGTTGTTAAGGTGAATGCGTATTTTGCATATTTTCAACTTCATCTTAATCATCCTGGAGTTTTGAAATGCTCTGTAAAAGCTGAATTACATATTCATTGCATTTTCAAAATCCAACTGTCCTTCTTTTTCCATTTTATATCAAAAGACTTCTCACCATCAATGTAAATTTAAATTTGTATAGTATAGTACTTTATACTTTATAGAGTGCCTTCATAGTCATTTTCTTACCCACAACTCTAAAAAAGGATATAGAGCACATATTCTTATCCAAATTGTCTAATAAATTAGTAAATGTATTTACATTTGCTTTTTTCCTTCTTTCATTCATTCGGTCAACATTTATTTGATGACCCTTATGTACCAGGCACTATTCTAGGCACTGATGATGCAGAGGGGAACAAAATAAATCACCATCCTCAGGAAACTTAGATGTTGACAGAAAGAGATATAATAAATAAGTAAACATGGAAATGAGGACGCCAAGATTTAAGCCCTGGTTGCCTGTTTACAAATTTAAAGCTCTTTTCTGGATACCACTCTGCCTCCCTGGTCCAAATCATCCAATGTAAAAGTTATATTTGCCATGAATTTGGTAGTCTGATTTATTCTTGGATTCATCTCTCTTTGAGTTTCAAAAAAGTCTCATATTTTTCCCATTCTCTGAAGTAATTCAGTTATCAACTGTCAAAAGATCATTTAATAACCATCTCACTCAGAACACTAGTGTAGATAATTAGAAAAGACCACTTCCTCTGCTCCCTTCCAAAAAAGAGAACCATGGGTTTCGCTTAAAAAAGAAAACACACACATACTTGGAAAAAAACACATACCAATTTTAAAATAAAAATTAATATCCTGCAAGAGTATGCTCATTTAATTATTAGCAGTTGTCTGCCTACACAGTGTTTCTATAGGACAGTATTTCAAATGACTCCCTTCTGCTGTTTTCCACCTCGTACCACTCACTAGTAAGTTAACTTGTTCCATGTATCATTAGTAATTCATGACTTGCCTGTGAAAGTGCAGGGACAGCACTACTACAGACCTAATACAATGAATATCTTATTAGGAAGAAATTAACAAATGAATTGTTGCAGATCAATAGGTGTTGAAGAGAAAATTACAATGATAGTAAAACCTAAATAATTTATACACAATATTGATTTTTTCATTACATTAATTATTCTTTATAGCACACATAAGGAACTTGGAGAATAAAACCTTCAAAGCAAAGAAATTTATCTGCAGTGGTGTTTCAGGCTTGAGTCTGAATTTCAAAGACAAAGAATGAGCCATGATTTGCAAATATTTTTAAAATAAGAATACACCTGATAATAAACTGGACAATTCCAGCATACACAAGTTCCTTCATGTTGTTAGAGGTTTTTCTGCACAAATACTTTTATTTGCCAAAAGAAGTAATGATAGAAATACTTATTCAAAGAAATACTGCAAATAGAAATATCCATTAAGTCACCTCTTTCATCACATATACTAAAGGCACAATAAGAAACTCAATAAAGCTGTGTGTAGGGGGGGAGAAACTTCCCTGATACATTTCCCAGATTTTTTAAGTTAATCAGACTCAAATCCAGTTCTACAGAGTGCAGGTTCCTTAGAACTAATAACTTTCACAAAAAACTCCTAAGGCAATTTTATCATGGCAAGTAACTCTACACAGAGACAAAGGCCTGAAGATGATCCTCTTGTTTACAGGCTGTGGCTGACTCCAGATGTCATAAAATGTCAAATGTCGAAAAACTAGAGAGAGAGAAGTTGCAATGTAAAGGGAGATGATGACAAAGAGAATGGAGGTTGGTATGTTTTCCACAGATGACATGATTCCCAGCAGCTCAAAATCAACTCCTATGGATGAGAGAGATGAACTTAACATATATGCACAGAATCCAGCAGACGCATTGGTCATTGTTTTTGTCATCTATAAATATATATGTTGGGGCCAGGCTCGGTGGCTCAGCCTATATCCCAGCACTTTGGGAGGCCAAAGCAAGTGGACTGCCTGAGTCCGCGGGTTTGAGACCAGCCCCAGCAACTTGTCAAGATCTCATTTCTACAACACATCCAAAAAACAATAGCATTAGCCAGGTATGGTAGTGCGTGCCTGTAGTTCCATCTACTTGGAAGGCTGAGGCAAAAGGATTGCTGGAACCCAGCAGGTCAACACTGGGGAGGCCATGTGTGTGCCACTGCACTCCAGCCTGGGCAACAGAGTGGAACTCCAACTCAAAATATATATATATACACATGCATATATAGATATATGCATGTACCTTTCTGTGCAAAATATTATGATCAACTAATATTAGATATTAAAAATATTTAAATAAAATTGTTGTCTGACAAAAACTTGACCCAGGAACCATATATATATATAGGATAGCGTTTTACTGATAAAATTTTGACTCTCAGAATTAAAGACTTGATGGTTCCTGGGTCAAGTTTTTGTCAGACAACAATTTTATTTAAATATTTTTAATATCAAATATTAGGTGATCATAATATTTTGCACAGAAAGGTGCATGCATGTATCTTCAAGCATATCACACACCCCCAAAATGAATATGGAAATACTATTTCAAGAGTCCTTTAAAATTAAAATTTGAAACATTTGAATAGTTTTAAGTGTGACACAATTATTTTTTTTTCCTCATCTTTTACCTTCAGAGACTTAAAACTCATAAATATTCCTTTAAAGAAACTTAATGCTCTTGGAAGAAAATCTAAGCAACAGAAAGAGTCTCATCTCACACATGTTTTTGCCAACTATCAGCTTTGCAAACTACTTGTCATGTCTTCACTAACATTGTCATATAACTCCAAATTTATAAAATGACACACACAGATATAAAATGTATATTGTCTACTGTGCATAATACAGATCTAATTGCCCAAATCTATCATTATTATCAGTTGATTCTGGGGTACTAAAACGACAAATGCCCAACTTTAGCATTCTTTCTAGTATTCAGTGAAAAGTCACTCATCTATGATGACTACTCCTTTGGTAAGCAGTGCTTTGCTGCATTCATCATTCTTTAGGTGGAGACTAATCGTCCATACAGAAAATATGCAGTACAGGTACTAAAATATAGGGTATCTGTTCTCAGTCTCATCTGCACAACACAACCAGAGCATCCATAAAATGAATCAGAAGAAATTTCAAACTATTTTAAGACACTGTACACATTAGTCTCCATTTTTATCCCTCCCATTCCCAAACCCCAAATCCATTCTCCATCTTCCTCCACCTTACTGGGCATGGAATGCATCAGCTAGCTCGCTTGCCCTTTACCTTTCAAGTACATTCACTCAGTGGAAGACAATAGTGGAAGACAACAATGGACAGGTGGGAGGAGAAAGTGGCCAAGATATGTCTTCCACATCCTTCATTTCTTCCACCCCTTCCGCCCTGCCTCAGCTCCGTAATTCTGCCAGTGGCTGCTTTCTACAAACAGCTCCTATCCAGATGCTTCTCCTTAGGTTCCCTCCTACTGTAGCTCCTGTCAACCTCCAGCAGAAAATGCATACTGATAACACCATTCTCTCTCTCTGCCACTTCAGACCCAGTGGAACTAACAGTATCCCCTTGTTACTAGTTGCAAGGCAACTTGTGATCCAATGTTGGTTTCCTTATCCCCATCTATACCTCTGTACCTAGTCCCTTTGAAGTACCAAGGTATGCCTCTGTTCGCTGCCAGGACCTTGACTGATGAAGCTACCAATACTTGAAAACAGCAACAAGATACAGAAAAACAATGTATAAGTAGATCAATGTTCATCAGCCCAATTAAATATACTAGCCCTTCATGAGATAGCCTCCTGGATAATTGATTACTTCCCATAAGCGCACTATTGAAACAAACCATTACATTCTAGGTATGTTTCTGTCTTCTACTTTCAGTATTACCTTCTTTCTGATCTAGTTCTTTTAGGATTTCTTTCTTTTTCTTTACTACTTTTGTCCTTCTCCCCCTCCATTCTTCTAATTTACAGTTTACATGATTACTTTTCTCTCTTCCTTGGTTTGTCACCTGGTCCCTTACTATATTACAGAAATCTTACCTTCAGATTTCCACACACATGTTAAATTACCACATATCTCTGTTTAAAAACATGTTTACTCTTCTTTCTAGGTCTACGTTTTCACATTTGAAATAAAGTCATAAAAGTCTATGAGTTTCTAGAGTCCATAAAATACAGATGCCATCATCCATGTTTAAATTATACATCCCAGGACCTTTGATTCTTTAGAAGAAATATTCCATAAATCTAATAAATAAATACCAAGGACATCAAGGCGATTTGCATTTATACTCTCTTATGTTTATAAAGAAACTAGAAAGCAGAGGCAAATGAATATACAGTGTTAAATGCAAGGTTCTGAAAACAAATGACAGAGTACTTACCAATAAAAGCATGGTAAGATATAAATAATAGCAATGAACTACAAATATTTATATGCCCACAGGCAACTAATTCAATTTCACTGCAGGAGTGCTTCATGTATGAATTTAATTGTATATGTTTAAACATTTTTATTACTGTTTCATTAATTTCCCATAAAAAATAAAATGATATGCAAGAAAAAAAGAAAGATTACAAGTTTCCAGTCAACAGCATTCATTTAGTGCCCAATGAGTATCCATAGCCCACAACACCCTAAGAATTAACATTTACTTTGACCATTTATGACTTCTCTTTTGCATCACAGTTTGCAAGTTCATTTTTGCATTATTCAGGATGAAAAGTTCCATAATCAAAAAAGATGACACAAGTTTACCTATCACTTTATTTTTACACAAAACAACCTCTATGTATAAGTCCCATGAGAAAATAAAAATAGCTAACTCTGAGGAGTTCTTCACATTGTGTCACACTCTGTCCCAGAGCACCACATGGATTACTGACACTCACCATGAGATGGTGCTCTTATTATTCTCGTTTTCCAGAGAAGAAAACTGAAGAGGAAATAATTGACATGACCCAGGCTCACATGAGAATAAGAGACTGAATCAGATGAAAAGCCAGATAGTTTGATTTCAGAGTTCATGCTCTTAAACATCACCCTAACTACATTCACAAATCAGGCATCAGCACAATTTTTAGTCATTTTCAGTAGCAGAAAGTTTGTCATTGTTTTCCTACAATTTCTCTTGAGAACTTTTTTCTTCTAATTCATCATCTCATTTCATTGCTCTCTAATGTCATAATCTGCAACCAGCAGTAATCCAGAGTTTATAAATACCAGAGGTTATCTATGTTTTTCTTATCATCTCACCCCACATCAAAGTTCACATCCTCTCAGTTTAGGCTGTTGTTTTGTTTTGTCTTTTGTTTTTTGTTTTTTTAAAGTAAAAATGAATGATGAGATTAACTTTTCCAACAGGCAACTACATCTGCTTGCACCCAAATGAATTTCTGATCTGTGACATACGGTCTAATAGAAGAAACTCCCTAAAATGCTCCAATAAGCCCTGGTCTCTATACTTAAGAGAAGTAGGTCAGTTAGCATATTGCTAATTATGGAAAGCAGCCACTAATAATTAGAATTTGCACCTGAATAACAAACTCATGATATAAAATGTTTAATAATTCCATATTGCTTAAATTAATTTTGTTTTCCAAGGTTGGGTCTCACTCTGTCACCTAGGCTGGAATACAATGGCATATACAATCATAGCTCACTGCAGCCTCAAACTCCTGGACCCAAGTAGTCCTCCTGCCTCAGTCTCCCAAGGAGCTGAAACTATAGGCATGTGCCATTACACTCACCTAATTTATTCTATTTGTTTGTTTGTTTGTTTGTATAGACAGGGTCTTACTATGTTCCCCACGCTGGTCTAGAGCTCCTGGTCTCGAGCAATCCTCCCACTCCAGTCTCCCAAAGTGCTGGAATTAGAGATGTGAGATACTACATCCAGACTGATAATTTCATCTTTTAAATAATAGTCTTGTCCAGTTGTGCTGATATTTTTTAAGGTGATCTAAAAGTTGGCATTTATTAAGCATTGTCTATAGGTTAATCTCTGTGCTGAGTACTTTATATATGCTCTACTGAGCAACTATATTTGCCAAGGGAAGATATAATGAAAATAATGTCTAAGTTAACACATGTTTACTATATTTCCCAAAACATAAATGCTTAGCTAAAGTTAAACAAAGTTATATTGGTCAATTAAAATCAAGAGGGAATTATACATGGTATCCACAATCTAACAAATTCAAAACAAGAGAAGTGATTACTACAAAATATCAGTTTGGGTTTTCCATTTAATTGTTTTCATACTGAACCTATTTCTTGGCCCAACAATTTATCTCATGACTCTTAGAATCACATTAGAATTTGCCAGGCTCAATTAAACTGTTTAGTTCATTATCAAGCATAAATAACTTTCAAATGCTACAAGCTTCTGATTATCTTCAGTCAAAATGAGATGATAATAATTAGTTTTTGAGAACAATAATATACAAGTCTAAGATTAAGCAAATCCACACTGTTGGTGGTTAAATTTACCTAGCTTCTACTACAAGAACATTTCTATTTCTCTAAAAATCAACCCAACCAGAAATCCTAAAGCTGGTGAAGAAAAAGGCAGAAGCACAAATCATCTATTACCATTTACTACTTCCAATTTATGTCTTCCCTCAAAAAATTAAATGGGTTTGATTGAACTTCTTTCTGATTTATAGCAAATATTGGTGGTTTAAAATATAAGCAATACTTTAAGAGATCATGTAATGAACAAACAAGTGGATATGTCATATACAGACAGAACAATCTTACCTCCCCTTAGTTTTACACTGCACACAAACCTTATGGTAAAAATTAACCATCTTGGAAGTTCAACAATTCTAATTAGAAGAGACATCAAGTAGATTATACCTCAGAAAGCAGCACAGGCTATTCTAGAGTCTTTGAAACAGAACTCTGTAGCCTCCTTATATATTTTAGCCTGCTGTGTAAAGGAAAAGCAATAACTAGATGATGTTTCAAAGTGGTTCTGAGTTTCTGTGGCAAGTTGTGGTATATTTTCTCATCTTATCATTTTATATTTACTATTGAGAAGATGATCTAATACACAGGGACCCATTCATTGCTTTTGGCCCTGAATGTGTAAAACAGTCTACACCATCAAACTTTATCCAGAGTTTCCCTGGTAAAAAATATTTACAAATGCTAGAGAACTGACTAGTTCATTTGTAATCCTTTTTATTTTCTTTTCAACATGTAGGGCAAGAAAGAGGAGAAGAAAGATACCCTGCACTCACCCTAAATTACAACTAAAGAATCTTAAATAAAAAATCATCCAGGTTAAGCCTTTCCCCAGGAAGAAATTCCTTTTCAACATCAGTGCTTAACCAGCCACTCCTAAAGTTTTCACTGCTGAGTAGCACATCACTTCACAAAAGAGTTCATGCTCATTTTAGACAGCTATAATTTTTTTTTTTTTTTTTTTTTTTTTTTGAGTCAGAGTCTCACTTCGTCGCCCAGGCTAGAGTGCAGTGGTATGCTCACATTCAGCCCAGCATCAACCTGCGGGGTTCAGGTGGTCCTTCCACCTCAGCCTTCTAAGTAGCCAGAACTACAGACATGCGCTACCATGCCTAGCTAATTTTTTGATTTTTGGTAGAGATGAGGTCTTGCCAAGTTGCCCAGGCTGGTCTCGAACCCATGGGCTCAGCCAATCCTCTCACCTTGGCTTCTCAAAGTGCTGGGATTACAGGCTTGAGTCACTGCGCCTGGCTAAAAGGAATAAATTTTCTGAAGTTCTTCCTTACTGTGAATTGAAATCCCATCACTTCTTACCCCAGTTCTATCCTTTGCAGCAATAGAAAACAAGCCTGTTCCAAATCCACTCCTTCCTCCTTTAAGTATTTGAAGGCAACTTTTATGTCTCTACTTATATTTTAATTAATTCTCATATGACATGGTTTCCAGATGTTGAAAATAAATCTGAATTGCAGTTTGACTTGAAAATTTTCATAAGTGGAATATAAACAAAAGATCTGAGGACTCAATTATTTTTCATTTATTTGCACCTCTAGTTGACATAATTGGAGGGACTGTCTAGAACCCATGGTCCATCCAGAGTTGTAATCTGCCAGCTCCCAATAACTGAACACACACACACACACACACACACACACACACATACACACACACAGCAATCATGGGGGTGGTTCTGTGATATAAGGTGGGTCAAAGAACCTCAACTCTCTTCCTGGACACAATAAATGACTGAAAGAATAGTCACAAGTTCCAATATGGACTTGTTAAAGTCATTCCCCAAGATTTCGAGCTAGAACCTGGAGAAGGCCTGCTTTGTTCATTCTTGGCTTGTGGAAATATTAGATGTGAAGGACATTTACCCATCTCATAGAACAAGCCAATTTGCTAGAATGAGACCAATAAAAAGGAAACACTGCAAATCTCCAGTTCCAATCATTTCTGAAATCATCTCTATCCTACCTTTCTTGTGATGTGGTTGTATAAGCCAATAATTTCTTCTTGCTGAAATAATTTTGAGTTAAGTTCGTAACACTTGTAACACAGAGGGTCCTATTTAATGCATTATCTACAGGGTTCCAACTATTTCAACAGAACCAATGGAACTTGAATCATAAAAGAGAAGCACTGCCATCCCATCCTACAAAAGGATAAGAATAGAATAGCATTCCATCATTATTTAAGAATGCGAGTGATACCCACTTACCAAAGATTAAGATCAATCTTCCCTAGCAGCCTAGGCTACAAAGGGCTGGCAATGTTCAAAACACCACCTCTAGAACTATCATAGGGCATGGTACATAGTAAGTAGGTGCTTAAGACACTCTCCATTAAACTCTTCATAGTAAACAGAAGACAAAGTAAGCAAAACATTGAATATAAGTTATGAAAATGAATCCATGAATTTGATGGGGAAATTTTAGGTATGTCATTTCACCTTTTTCGGATTGGATTACCCATTAAAATTGTGGGGCTAGATTATCTCTTCAGTCTTTTTTTAGCCATAAAATTTGATGATTCTACACATTATCATGAATGGTAAAAAGGAGTTTTCTAGAGCTCTGGACACATAAAGGTTCAAACAGTAATTAAGAAGAAAGCATAAAAATAATGAGAAAGAATAACCTACCAAAGAAGTAACTGGGAAAAAAAAAAGCAACACAAAATAAAGGGAAGAAATCATCAACAACATAGTAAAAGAGGTCACGCAGGTGTGCCATCTTCCTATTTGCTTCCTATCTTATTCTAACCAATTACCTCTGTGCCAAATTCAGCTGAGCCTTGCCCTTTCATCATCTATATAATTCTTATGATGGTTCCTTCAACTTTGCCATGCATTTCTGTTCAGAGCTGGCTTCCCACTTCTGCCTTTGGTCCTGCATGTTCCTGCTTTTGCTCTCACCGTCCCAGTTAGCTTTTCTTGTTGCCAATAGAATGTACATCTAATTATACGATGCATCCCATCCTGCCTCCTGCAATGGCTGATATCTAAATGTCCATAGTTTTCAAGGTATTGCTTAAGTTGGAACTTAGGATTCTCAAGTCATCATAAAATGGTATCTCTATAAAGTAACCCGTTTACATTGAACTACTCAAAGAAACTGACATCAGATATTTTTGTGAAAGAAAGCTATAATTATATAAAATGTTATATAATTATAATTAATAACTGATATTGCAGTATTACTATATATACATATTAAGTACCACATACCAGCATAGTATGCTATGGATATATATATGGTATATATTATGCATATATACCATACTAAGCATTTTGCACACATTGACTCATTTAGTTCTCACAACACCCCAAGACAGCCATACTAATTATTATCCACACTTTAAAAGTGAAGAATCTGAGACCCAGAAAGAGTAACTTACTCCTGGTTATACAGTTAGTAAGTACAAGAGCCATATTCACCTGACTCCAGAATCCTTGTTCGTACCTTGTATGTGATCCACAAAGGCATTGATCCCTGAGAAAAATGAGGAGGCAATGTTTTGGGGAGACCAAAGCAGAGAGACTAGGAAAATAAAATCAACAGAATCTACTTATCAATTTTGCTTAGAGTCAGCCGTATTTCAAGTAGAACCTTGTTCCCATTATGTAGCAATAGATTATCTGCCATTTTGCATTGTGAAAATGTACCCTCCATTATCCAGGCTAATCTAGTTGACTATAGAATGCTGTACACAGACATTACAATGACAGACAACTAATTCAATCTTCTCTGCTAGGAAGATGCTACTGCTAACATCTCTTCAACTTTTCCCCTATAGCTTTTGATGCAGGGCACTTTAAATACACCACAACTATTCCTTCCTGCAGTATCTAGAAGAAAAAAAAAAGTAATCAAAAATTACTGGGAAGAGAGAGGGTGAGAAGGAAAAAATATTATAATGTGTGGTACAAGCAAAATATTACCACAAAAAAATTATTTTTAAAAGAAAAGAAAACCAGTACAGGGTGATTATCTGATAATTTGTTATTCAGGGGAAAATGAATGTTTATGATGTATTGCTAAACAAAAAAAAAATCTGACCATGCTAGAAAGCATATGTTTAAATAGCCACAGTGGAATTTTCCTATGCCACAGGGTAGAGAGGTATTAAGTATTTCCTATAGAAGAGACCATATTGATTAGCATCTATGCAGGGTCTGTAGCAGTAGCATCATTTCATCAATAAGCAAAACTCTAATTATGTTTAGATTCCACATCTTCCTCTAATTTCTCCAAAATCTTCATCTATTCACTAAGATTTGTATGTACATTGGTTAAAAAACAATAATAATGCCTGCCCCTACCAAAGAGTAATTCAATGTTTCTATGTGACAATTAATTAAAGCTTCCATTCCAGTTTTAGTGAAATGGAATCTGGGAAGCAGACTAGTAAACTCTTTGGGGTCAATCAGGAATTCATCTAAGCACAAAGAGTACAACATTGGATGAAATAGAAGAGATTGTCTCTCACTGAAGTTAGGAAGTTTGGAAGTAATGCTTAACTGGAAAACTGTTTTAAGCTAAAACAGAGCAGCAGGATCTAAAGTAATCCATAATTAAAATATTTAAAAGTAAACAATTATTAAAATAAAATAAGGGAAAGAGTCTAATGCTGTCATTCCAAGTCCAACCAGTTTCTTATCTCACCAATTTGCATCAAACAGGGAAAGAATCAGAGAGAAAAGTATTTGAAAAACTGCCAGGGTTAAAAAAAAAAAAAAATCCCATAATGAACTTTTGCTCATTCTTGGAGAAATGAAGTCGAATTAGATGCTTCAGTGGTGGTGAATTCCAGAATCTGGGTAGCTTCCAGTAAATGAAGCTTTTCCATAATGTCAAATGCAAAAGCTATCTGATATCAACATATTGAACTTGAACTTTTAAATTCCAATTTCCTTACACCAAATTGTTTGAAACCTTTAAGATAAAAACTTCAATGAACTAGTGCTCCAAGCTTTTAGTATTTCAGTCCCCTGAGCAAGCAGGTCAGATTAATCTTCAAATTGCAATGGGCAGAAAGAACATTCAACCAAATTCTCAAGCCCGTGCCTCTCTCAAAGGATGTTAATAACGTAAGCAGTTTCAGTGGCTATTAAGATTTCTAACTTTCCTACTCTCCACTGTACTATTATTTTTTAAAGGGGGAGGAGGGAGAAGGAGAAAGTCATTCCATTCTGAAAGCAAGGGATCTCTCTTTTTTTTTTTTTTTTTTTTAAATCTTTCGACATCCACTTCACACCTAGCACACCACCAGGCACACAGTAGGCATTGAACAAATACTTTTGGAATAAGTTGATAGAATGGCCTAGAGGAAGAGTGGAAATCTTGCATGAATGCAAATCCTGGCACTGCTAGCAACAAAAACTGTCTCCAGCATTAGGGTTCTCAAGGTGAAGTGGGCATTTGCACGTGTATCTTCAAAGTGGCACCAAGAGCATTGCTTGTTTCCTGAGCTGTCCAGCAGCCTCCCAAGAGCCACTTATGGAGCGATTAGACGCGTCCCTGGCTTCACCATGCCTGAAAAACTTATGCCCTGCCTCTCTACTTTGGGTTTCCACCAGAAAACTTAAGCACACGATTCGACCTCGCTGGGTTAACCCAGACCCCCGACGCCTGGTCATTCCATGGGGCTTTCCGTGCGTCCACTCCGAGGGAGGCCACCCCGTGGCAGGCGCCAGGCGGAATACACACGTCGGCTCCGGACATCTTGAAGGGTGAAAGGGTGGCGATGGAGTGGGGTGGGGTGGGGTGGGGTGGGGTGGGGTGGGGTGGAGTGGAGTAGAGTGGAGTGGCGGGAAGCCGTGGGGGCCGAGAGGTGAGCGAGTTCGAGCCCCGGGCGCTCTCCAAAGATGTCCTGTCCCTCTCCCAAAGCCACAGCACCGACCGCCGGGGAAACACCCGCGCGCGCCAGGGGGCGCAGGGTCGCCCAGTGTCGGGACTGGGGGTGGGGGAGGGGCAGGGAGGGGGCCAGGAAGCGAGACGGGGCGTGGGACAGTACCTGGTGTGGCTGTGGTTGCGGGGGCAGTCCTTCTTCTCCATGATGGCCGGCACGCAGTTGGTGAGCTCCGTCCAGTCCGCGTGCAGCCCGCAGCTCCAGCCGGTGGAGAAGCGGGAGAAGAGCCACGTCTCCTTCTTGCCGGGCCGGTGGCAGGTGCACTTCTTCTGGCCGGCTTTGCAGCTGCAGGGCTGCTCCAGCCGGATGTTCTTCACCAGGTGCCGGCCGAACGTGGTGCCCCCGGTCTTCTGGATGTGCAGGAACACGATCACGTCGCGCCCTTTGATGTTGAAATCCACGAAGCGGGTCAGGTCCTTCAGGGTGAAGTTGAAGCGCGGCACGAACCGGGGCAGGGAGCCGTTCTCGGGAGCTTCGGGGTCCGGCTCCTCCTCCTC
>NW_007260571.1:240876-285300 GCF_000164805.1 Carlito syrichta | reverse complement strand
CAAGTTTGCAGAGCGGCGCCCCCGCGGCGGCCGCGGGCGCGGCGCCTCCGCGGAGCCGCCGCTCCCGGCCGCTCGCGCCGCCGCTCCGGGTCTGTCCGCCCAGGCGCAGGCCCGCGGGCACACTCGCGCACACGGGCTGGCACCGCCGCCACCCGCCGGCCGGTGCGACTGGAGCCCTGCTACCCGCAGCAAAAACCTGCCCTAGGTACGGAGCATGCGCCAAAGCCTTCCCCAGCCCCGGAGGAGTTTCCAGGGGAGGAGTCCGCTGCTCCGCGGGGCTCGGCGGAGGCAGCTGGGGGTGGGAATCCCTTCAGCCTGGAGCGGGGAGAGATGTGGCAGAAAGGCAAAGGTGGAGCGAGGAGAGGCCCCGGGAAGGCGTCGCGGGCGCTGATCCTCCGAATCGGCAGCTTCTCGGGCTGCCGGTGGCCGGCCTTAATTCGCAGGAATAACACCTGCACACTGCGGGGTAGACTCACCTAGAGCGGACTTCACACGGTCTAGCTGTTCCCTCCTCGGCAGGGAAACTGGCTCCAGACTGCTTTTAATGTCTGCCCGAGACCTGCTAACTGGTGCTCAAGTTTTATTCCAGTCCGTCCTTAACTCCAAGGTCCAGACTGCTTTTAATGTCTGCCCAAGACCTGCTAACCGACGCTCAAGTTTTATTCCAGTGCGTCCTTATCTGCAAACTTGGTGTGTCCAACTATACAACTTTAGTCAACCAGCATCCGTTCATCAACTAACCATTAAGAGCCTACTGTGTATCAGGCACACTTTATTTCTCTCAGCATCAAACCATTGTGTTCACAACTGTGCAACCCTTAGACTATGAAAGGAAACTGGGGGTCGCTTCCTAAAATTCATTCTGCCAATATGCATGGAGCTCCAGTGGAAGATAGGACCTACCCTTGCCTGTATTTCGTTAGCGGAGCCCTAATTTGTGTGCAGGTGTTTTTGGAAACTTTATTTTTCAAACATCTAGATTTTGCATTTATTCCGGAACCAGGTCTTTGCTTCATAACACTTCTTTTTTTTTTTTTTTTTTTTCTTTTTAAGATATGGAATAGATGGACCATCAGATCGGAGTAACTGCCGCACCACAATCCCTAGACCTGCCTAACCCATTTTCCACGTGGACAGTGGCAGTGTGTTGAAGGTGGGGACAATGCCGTGTGATTCCCTGGCACAGGCCAACGTGTCCCTCCTGGCTACCCTAGCAGCTGCAGACCACCATACCTGGCATTCCACAGATAAGCTATTTCACAGTAGCCCACTTTCCCACCTGACCTCTTTATGAATCCATGTAGTACTCGAGTCTTTCTGAGACATTCTGCCGATCTTTTCCATTTATCGGAGTGTCCTCTCTGCAGCTATCAGGTAAAATCCAAATCTCACTGGACTGGGTGGCTCAGCCTGTAATCCCGTGCTTTGGGAGGCCGAGGTGAGTGGATTGCCTGAGCCCACGGGTTCGAGACCCGCCTGGGCAACTTGGCGAGACCTCATCTCCACAATAAATCAAAAAATTAGCCAGGCGTGGTAGCACGCACCTGTAGTTCCAGCTACTTGGAAGGCTGAGGCGGAAGGATCGCTGGAGCCCAGCAGGTCAAGGCTGTGGTGGCCTGAGCGAGCCACTGCAGTCTAGTCTGGGCAACAGAGTGAGACTTCGACTCAAAAAAAAAGAAAAAAAATCCAAATCTCTCTCAGGGATGTTAAAGTTTGCCCATGGAAAGTTATTTTTATTGTTCTACACAGGTGGGATTCTTCTCAACAAAACTTCCCTCCTCTGCTTCCTTTCCTGTTTTAAACTCTATAAACAACCACAAATTGTGTCTTTCCTGATACGTAGGAGCCTATATTAGGAAGAAAGGTGTTGGGTGAGATGAATCAGCTTCTTTAAAGCTTATTTTATTCACTTTCTTTTTCTCTCGCTTAAGTTTAAAATCCTATTAATGACATCACATTAAACTCCAAAGAAAGAAATTATGTTAAAACAAAAACCTAATAAAACCCAACAGTTACTTCCTAAACTCATCTGGTTAGCATTATGTACACACACACACACACACACACACACACACACACACACACCTTTGCTTTTTTTAAATGAAAAATCATCATACTTTTTTGTATTACCTTATTTAAGAAGTTTCTCATTTTCTATAAAATTACTTGATATCACATGAATAAATGTAACCTTGTTAGCTACCCAAATGGATAACCAGAGTGCCGGTGATAATTTGTATAGTGGAAAGTACTTTCCTAGCCATCATCTCATTCGTTCTTTATAACAACACTCTAAGGAGATAAAGGAAGTATAATATTCCATTTCAAAGATGAGGAAACTGAAGTAAGGAAAGCTAGGTGAAAGCAAAGCCAGGATTAGAAACTACTAATGTCCCTGAAATACATTCAGATCACCACGGAAGAAATCCAATGAGCATCAACAACAGCCCATAATTTCCTCTCTTGCCTCTTGAGACCTTTGAGTCAAGAGGCAGGAAGAGACAACAGAATTGCAATAGAACAATCAAATAATTTTCTCTCTCCCCCTGGCTTTATAGGCAAGGCTGAACAATTCTACATCCTGAGTTAGTTTGGCACCTAGTCTATGAGTTTCCAGAAACAAGGGGGAAAAAAATCATAAGATGATTATATCATTATTAAAAGAAATCATATAGATTTGCAAAACAAAATATTATAACAAATATAACAGCTATGTTGCTAACAAAATGAATATTTCCATAAATAAGTGCACCTTTAACACTTTCAATGTTTTAAGGAACATTATCCCAGAAAATCTGTTTTTGCTTTCAGTACAATAGCTGATGAAGTGCCACCATTTCCTTGAGGTAACCACAAGGAAAACAGTGCATAGAATCAAAGCAATTATATAGATAATTCAGGCAGGCATATACCCAAGTATTCATTTTTAATGATAGGTAACTTTGGTTGTATAAACACAGTCTATCCCAGGTGTGGTCTCCCTATTACAGTTGTGGAACTTGGTGTGAACCTAATCAAAGCTCTTAAATCACACAATAAACAGGCTTCCTTATCTACAAGGGCAGACCTCACATTCAGGCAGAAATGAATAGAAACTTTCTAAAATTGAATGCTCTCCAGGTAAAAAGGAAAAACATGTTTGCATTCAGCCTGCTATAGTTACTCCATGATGACACCAGCTGGCAATTGTTTCTGGCTAACAGATTGCAGCTACTATGATTCCTACACAAATTATTAAAATAATAAAAATAATGTTTTCAAAGAGCTTTCTTCCACTTCCTTTGCCAGTCTAGCAATAAGCTTAACACTATCTGTGAAGCAATTTGTTCACCTAATTTTATGCCTTAATAAGCTTTACTACAATTATTTTCTTGCTTGATTTTTTTCTGTCTTCACTTTGGTACACTTCCTCCCTGTTCTTCTCAAATATTCTCAGACCTGTTAACAACATTGCACTCCTCCCGGATTCAAACTTTTGATTAGCACAGTCCTCATTTAATCAAGTTCAATTGGGAGATAAAATTGCATCTCTACTTCTCCATTTTCCCCTTGGTGCCAAAAACTGCCGTTGAGAATGTTGAGGAAACCCTGGAGAGATTAACAATCCAAACAATCACAGAGAATCATTTTGGATCCCCTATGTTTGCACAGAGGAATAGATAATATGAATGCCCTTCAATACAGATGAAAACAAAACAGATAATGTAAGTCACTGGCAGTGTGAATCTCTCCTAAAAGGAAAGAAAGTACTCTTACACACTGAAATGACTTTTTTTCATTTTTGTAAACAAATCCGCCCGCCTCACAAAAGCCCCTAGAGTAAGCAGTTTTGCAAATTACCAGCGAAGTGGTAGCTTTCTGTTTCCTCAGGAAGTTAAGCAGAAGAGTTTGCGTTGTCAGGGTAAACTGCAGAAAGAGCTGTGATGTATACTGATCGTGATATATTCCAGTTCACTAAACGATTGTAACTTTGGGGCAACCATGACCCTACATTTCACTTCCCATAAAGTTCTATTTATATGAACAGTTCATTCTTTACTTTGTTACATAACACTCTGATCCACCATAGATGGCTGCCCAGGAGAGGTGAATGAAAACCATGCTATCTGTAAGCATAATGTATTCATTAACTCAGTCTAGTGTAAGAAGATGCACTAATCTTTTCACAGTAGGTATTCATTTATTTCTTCGATAAGAATTTGTTGAGCACTTACTGAGCACGATTTTTTTTGTTTTTTTTTTGAGTGGGAATCTCACTCTGTCACCCAGGTTGGAGTACAGTGGCACACTCATGGCCACCACAGCCTAGGCCCGCTGGGCTCAGGAGATCCTTCCACCTCAGCCTTCCAAGTAGCTGGAACGACAGACGTGTGCTACCACTTCTGGCTTTTTTTTTTTTTTTTTTTAATTGTAGAGATGAGGACTCACCTAGTTGTCCAGGCTGTTCTCGAACCCATGGGCTCAGGCAATATCCTCACCTTGGCCTTCCAAAGTGCTGGGATTACAGACTTGAGCCACCAGGCCAAGCCCTGAGGACTCTTCTAAATGCTTTAAATACACTATTAAACAAGACCAATAAGGACTCTGTCCTCAGTATCTTACATGCTAACAGCGGAAAAATAAACGATGAAGAAGTAAACAAGATGCATTCCCTTACTCCAACAATATATATGGAGCCCCTGCTATGTACGGTCAGGTACTTGGGATACACTGGTGAATAATAAAGATAATACATTTCACCCTCAAGAGTTTAAATGCCAGCAAGATAAAACAATAAGGAAGAAGTTGGAGAGATAATGGAAGGAGGTTCATTTTGAGCTTGTGGGCTGTTGTAAGAATTTTGCTCTGAGAAAAATGGGAAGCCACCAGAGGATATGAACAGGTTTTGTTTTTTTTTTTTCCTTTTTTATTTTTATTTTTTTTGAGTTGGTGTCTCACTCTGTCACCCAGGTTGGAGTGCAGTGGCATGCTCACAGCCACCACAGCCTTAACCTGTTGGGCTCAAGTGATCCTTCTGCCTCAGCCTTCCAAGTAGCCAGAACTACAGGCACACACTACCATGCTTGGCTAATTTTCTGTTTATTGTAGAAATGAGGTCTCACCAAGTTGCCCGGGGTGATCTCAAACCTGCAAACTCAAGCAATCCACTTGCCTCGGCCTCCCAAAGTGCTGGGATTACAGACTGAGCCACCAACCCCAACCTGAACAATTTTTAAAGGGTCCCTTTGAGTGTTTTATCAAAAGTAGACTATAAGAAGAAAAACACGGTTTTTAGCAGGAAAACTGGTTAAGTGACTATTCTAGTAATCAGGTGGGAAATGATGATGGCGCAGACCAAGACAGGGTGATTGCAGAGGTGGTGGTGGGAAGTGGTCATATTGCCTGTATTTTCTTCTCACTCCTTTTTTTTTTTTTTTTTTTGAGTTGGAGTCTCACTGTGTTGCCCAGGCTTGAGTGTAATGGCATGCTCATGGCCACCGCAGCCTCCACCTGCTGGGTTCAGGGGATTCTTCCACCTCAGCCTTACAAGTAGCTGCAACTACAGGCGTGAGCTACCACGCCTGGCTAATTTGTTTATCTATTGTAGAGATGGTCTCGCCATGTTTCCCAGGCTAGTCTCAAACCCATGGGCTAAGGCAATCCTCTCACCTCCGTCTCTCAAAATGCTGGGATTATAGGTGTGAGCCACCATGCCCAGGAGCCTGCATTTTCAAGACAGAGCCATCATTGTTTCCCAGTGGTTTATAGGAAGAGAATGCTATGGGAGGTCAAGGCAGGAAGATTATTTGAGGCAAGGAGTTCAATGCCAGTCTGGTCAGCACAGTGAGACCCTATCTTTTAAAAAAAAAAAAAAAAAAAAATTTTTTTTTTTTTAGTTAACCAATTGTGGTGGCCTGTGACTATAGTCTCAGTTACTCGGGAGGTTGAAGTGGGAGGATCATTTGAGTCCAGGAGGCAGGGGTGCCGTGAGCTATGATTGTGCTGCTATACTCTAGCTTGGGCAACTGAGCATGACCCATCTCTAAAAGACAAAGAAGAAAGGAGTCAATGATGATGCCAAAGTTTGGGGTCTAAGCAACTGGAAAAATGGAGTTACCTTCAACTGGAACAACAACTGAGATTGTTCCAAGTGCTAAAAGGGGAAATAGCAGGATGAAATGACAGGAATAGATGGCAGGGGAAGGGGATGGGGCAGTCCTTTTCCATTGGGCAGTCAGGAACGACTGTTGTTCCATAGAGGCAAAGGGGTTGAGTTCTGAAGGATCAGAATGAACCAGCCATGCCAAGCATGCTGGAGAAGAGCTTTCTAAGCAGAACAATGAACACAAAGATCCAGAGCAAGAAAGAGCTTGGGGGGTCCCAAGGTCGAGAAAAGACATTAGAGAGGGAGGTTTAGGGTCAAAACTATGACAAGGGGTGAAATGTGGTCACTGGGGAAATGACATGACTTTTGATAAAATTCACTGGTCTTCACAAAGAATGGATTAAGAAGGGTAACAGTAGGCAGGGAAATCAGTTAGGAGGTAAGTGTAGTTGTTTAGGTAAGAGATAGTGGAGGTTTGAGCTAGGCTGGCAGCACTGGAGAAGGTAACTTACAGTCATGGGTCTACACACTTGGTATGGGAGGATATAACTTCTCATACCAAGATAATAACAGATTGAAACTTCGCTGCTAAGATTCCATAGGCTGAGATAGAGAGAAATGAAAGGTATCCAACATAAGCTGATTCAGTTAGTCCTCAGTTAACTTCTGCCCCTTTGGGGTAAATAGTCAAGTTTGTGGTTCTCTCCTCCCCTTTCTCTTTGCCTTCCCTTATAATGATCTAAGCTAGGAAGTTTATATTTTATCTCTGTTCACTGGCTGAGGGAAATATGGTCTGTGGGGGAATTTCCTTTTCCCACACCCCCTCCATGTGTGGCAAATATCACTTGGACTCAAGTGTAGGTCTCAATTTCTGAGGGAGTCTTCCGCTGTTCTGTGAGAAGCTTGGCTACCATGTCTATTAGATCCACATCGTCCTTCACTGAACCACAAGGCCCCTTCTGTCTGCCAGCCCCTCAGCTCTTCTGTGGCCTTTTCTCAGGAGCCTATAGCACCTAAACTTGATTTTTCAGCCCCATCAGACCCAGCACTCATTTTTATTGAAGAAATGTTTTTGAAGTAATCCTTTAGCAATCTAAAATTAAGCATCATAGATAATAGAACATCCTACACACATTTCTAAAAAATTAACATTATGCTCTAATTATAATGGAAAGGAAGTAATTAATAAAATACTAATTATTTCTTTTATTTTTTACTTTAAAGATATGGGATACAATTTAGGATTAGGTATACAAGTGGATATTATACAGGTAAAGTTTGGGCCTCCGGTTGGTCCTCACTTTGCCTGGTTTGAGATCAGGTACCCTCATTGATGTTATGTGCCCCCCACCCCACCCCGGCGGAATCCCACTACTGCTAATCCCTTTCTTATAGTATTATGGTAAATGTTCAGTGTCCGCTTACGAGTGAGAACATGTGGTACTCAGTTCTTTGTTTTTGTGATAAATCACTGAGTACTATAGACTCTAAATCCATCCAAGTTGCTGCAAAGTTCATATGTTTGTCCTTCTTTGTGGTTGCATAATATTCCATATTTTTTTAATCCAGTTCAGTTTCTATGGGCAGCACAGATGAGTCCATGTTTTTGCTATTGTGAATAGTGCCGCAATAAACATGCATGTGCAGGTATCTTTTTTTGTAGAATGATTTGAGTTCTTCCAGGTATATTCCCAATAGGGGGATTGCTGGGTCATATGGAAGGTCAATTTGTAGAATGATTTGAGTTCTTCCAGGTATATTCCCAGTAGGGGGATTGCTGGGTCATATGGAAGGTCAATTTCTAGTTCTTTTAGAAATTTCCATGCTGTTTTTCCATAGAGGTCAAGCTAGTTTGCTGTGTAGAAGCGTTCCCTTTTCTCTGCATCGTCGCCAGCATCTATTGTTGTTTGTTTTATAAATGATGGCCAATGTACTATGTATTCCAACATGCAAATGCTCAAACCTGACTACAGTAGACAACATTAAAAAGTCCTCAGATGACTTTGCTTCTCAACTGTCTCAAGTTTGGATATAAAAGAAGATCAGAAGCCATCATTTCAAGAAGAAAATAAAAGAACAGAGGTGGTTGTGGACACCAGAATTACAAAATAGTGATAGGATAAGTAAAAATAAATCTGACTTAAAAACAGACATGTGATAAGAAAAAGAGGGGAATAACCTCATTGAAGCAATCACATACCAAGATAAATTATATACTTTTGGAGAAAAAATTAGGGAAGTATAATATTCTCATAAGTGAATCAGGCTTTTTTTTAAAAGAAGTATCAGGTCAAAATATTTCTCTATAACACAAAATATCTCAAAAAATACCATCTATCTTGAAAGCCTGTTATACATCAAGGTATAATCCAATTCATGAATGTATGGCAGTATTTGAAAGTCACATGGATGCTAGATAATTCTATCATTGCTCCCACTGAATAAATGCTAGTAGATATCCCATTATTGTGAGTATGGACCAAACACCCCCACAGACGATAAACCCTCTCCTAGGCATTCCACCTCCACTAAATATTTGAGAACTACTGTGTCTTTCCCTGTCAAAATAAGCCAGTTTGGGGGAGATAAAAAGGTCAAGTCAGTATACATTTTTCCCCACTCAGTCTTCAGATTTTTGGTTCTTGATAGGCAAAGCCACATTTTAGAATTCTAAAATGATGTCCCGCCCCCCTTAAGAGGGCTTGTTTTGATACCATTTGAAACCGAGGTAACATAGTGACAGTACTCAGGTATGAACCAGGTAATCTGATTCTAGAGACGGTGAGAAGTGATTGGATCCAAGACAGATATTGGAAGCCAAATCGATAGGATTTGCTGAAAGACTGGATAAGGGGGAATGAACAAGAGGTGAATCAATGATGATTCTAGGGTTTTCTTTTGAGCTCCTGAAAGCCTGACATTTCCATTTACTGGAAAGGGGAAAATGAGAGAGAAACAGGTTAGGAGTTTTTGAGGAGTAGGGAGAAGGAATGGTGAATTCTGAGTTCTACTTTAGATGAGCTAGGTTTCAAGTACTAATGAGACAACCAATGGAGATATCAAATAAATACCTGGATATAGGATCTGTGATGTAAAGGAACTATGGAAAGAAAGTAATTAAAGTGTGAATTCTGTTGGCTATAAGACCTGAAACTCAGGTATGAATTCTGGACAAGAGATAAAAAGGTAGTGGTTTTAGTAACATAGGTAACACATAGCAGTGAGTGCTCTGAATATTTGTTGACAGAATCTGTATAAGACTAAGTAAGTAATTATGATGGTCCAAGAGAAAAATGAGACCTCAAACAAAAGAAAAAGCAATAGAACAAAAGAATAGACATTCAAGAAATATTCCAGAGGGGGAAACAGTAGGATTTAGTGACTATGTAGGAAGGGGTAAGAGAGAGAAATTGAGGATGACTTCATTCCTACACATGGATGGTAATGTCATTAACATGAAGAGCAAAGCAGATATAGGATTGGGTGTAAAAATCAGTGTAGATCATTATTCATTTGCTTAGCAAATTAAAATGCTTTCATGTTTTAGATGGGTTTGAGCTTCAAAATGTTTATATTACATTTCAAGAAAGCAAGCTTTAAAAATACACTTTAATTTTTCTGCAGCAAGACAGATAACCTTAGTTTAATTATTAGCTTTGGAAAGAAAAATCTAGGTAGAAGCACATTTTGTAAAAACTATTTCCTCTTTCTTAATGTTTTATATCATAAATCAGAATGGAATGCTCCTCTTTCCTGCATTGGCAATGAATTTGATTCTCTCTGTCTCTCTCTCTCTCTCTCTCTCTCTCTCTCTCTCCATGTATTATAATATTGTCTTAATATTATATATTTCTTATGATTTATGTATAAATCATAAGAAATCAAATACCTAACATAGGCTTTAAGAGATTTTAAGTCATGGTTCTTTGCTCCATTAGGATGGTATTTTTATTTTTCTATTTTCTTTTTTTTTTGAAAGCAGGATTTATTGAGAGGACAAAAAAGCTCCCACAGTGGGAAGGGACTCAAAGGGGTTGCTCCAAGATGGCATGTTTCAACATCACAGAAGGTCTGAAAACTCTCAAGAGCAGACCATAAGTAGGACTCTTATTTTCATAAAAGCTCTTAGCGCAGTACTTTTCACTTAGTAGGCCTCTTAATAAATGTTTTTTCTAGTATGTTAAGAAATAAATATGTTCGCCTTTTAAATTGCCAAATGAGTTTCCACAAACTCCCTTGCTAACATGTGTCTAGCTTCAAAAAACTCTGACACTTCTTGCTTACATTTTATCTAAGGTGAAGTGAGCTCTGATTCCCTTGAAAAAATCATTCAATGTGTTCCTGCTACTGATAACAACCTTTTTAGTATGACCTTTCGCTACCATTTAGACCGATGTTCCTAGTGAAATGTCTGATGAATTATACCACACAAAAGCAAAATTCTATTACATATATATATGAATATATGTATTCATTTATCAAAAAGACCGGTCACCTTGCCATGGAAGCATATTAGTTATCCAACAAAATTACTCTTTTGCTACCTTATAATGATAATTTCATAGAATCTTATTATCTGCAAAACTTTAATAATTACTTTTATTTTTTCCCCCTAAGGAATCAGACAGGAAACATTTATGGTCCTCAGAACATTTTCTTAAAGCTTTGCCTTATGCTCACTATTGTTCTAGTTTTCTATATGATCAAATCATATAGAAATCATATTCTAAGTGTAAAAAAACCCCACAGTTTAATATAGTTATAAACCTGCTTACCCAAACCCAAGTCGAGGTCCTACCTATAATCTCAGTAATGCATATTCATTGTCATTCAACAACTAGGTGTTTGTTTTTAAAATCATGTTGCAAGACTCATGGTTTTTTATCCAATTAATTCTTAATTGTACTTCAGACACTCAAATTCAATATTCCGTTTTGCACAAAAAGTCATTTTGAAACAGTTGCTCCTTCATTTTTCCTCCCTCCATGCACTATAGATGTCTACTGATCATTCTTTCCTGTTCATTGCTCTTAAGCACTTAATGATAATTCTTCCCAATTATTGTTAGTTAAATGTTGTTCTTGTGATTTTATAAGGCAATGATACATCATTTAAGTGTCTAACTCTAAGGTGCTGTCCTAATGGAGCAAATTCACAAACATCTCATTCCCCTGAAAAAAGGAAATTGAAACATCTGTCTTTCTGAGTCTTTGTTGTGAAAAGTTCTGTTTGCTAAAACACAAAACAGCAGAGCAAAATAAAATGATCATGTACTTCAAATGATGGTTTCTTATCCAAATCAAGTGTACCACCCATGGAGGAGTGTTTGCTTGTGGAGAGTCAAAATGAATACTACTCTTCCTTGGGTCTATTTTTACCAGCTTGTATTCTGCCAGTTTATCTCTGCATGTTATCACTGGGCTATCAGCTTCCTTGTCTTACCTTGCTCTACTCCAGTGTCAAAGACCTGCCTCTCACCATACCTCTCCCCTACACACACACACACACACACACACACACACACACACACACACACACAAACATACATACATACATACACACTTTCTACTTCCAATAGCTTTTGATTAGAAAAACTTTTCTCCATCCCTCTCTACCTGATGATTTTGCTCATCTTTCTACTTAATGGAAATCTCTTCGTTAAAATAAATGGGGACCGGGTGCAGTGGCTCTTGCCTATAATCCAGCACTTTGGGAGGCTGAGGTGAGAGGATTGCCTGAGCCCATGGGTTCAAGGCCAACCTGGGCAACTTGGTGAGACCTCATCTCTACAATAAATCAAAAAATTAGCCAGGCATGGTGGTGCGTGCCTGTAATTCCAGCTACTTGGAAGACTGACGTGAAAGGGTGGCCCATGCCCAGCAGGTCGAGGCTGCAGTGGCCGTGAGCTTGGCACTGCACTCCAGCCTGGATGACAGAGTGAGATACCAACTCAAAAAAAAAAAAAAAAAATTTGGACACTCCATAATCCCCCTGTTCTAGGTAAAGTTAATTATTCCCTCCATTATTCCTTCTTACTATAGTTATGTAGCTCTATTACCATGCTGTGCATTTAAATTATGCTTATATGCCTAGTCTTATGAAAGATTGTGAGTTCTTTGTGGAAGGCACTATTGTTTTGGTATATGTATTGATGTAGCTGAGGTGGGTGGAATTCCAAATGAATCCCAATGATCTTTTCCCTTATATGATCCCATCCTGTTGAGTGTGGGCAAAACTGTGATTCTGTTGTATTATATGGCAGAAGGGAGATTATCCAGCTTAGACTTATCCTAATCACTAGAGTTATTTAAAAGTAGAATGTTTTCTACAGTTGGTTTAAGAGGAAGAAGTTAGAAAGACACATTCTTGTTAATGGCCATACCACCCTAAATATGTCCAATCTCATCGGACCTCAGAAGCTAAGCAAGATCAGGTTGGTTAGTAGTTAGATGGGAGAAAGACACACTTGTGCTGACCTGGAAGAAGAAGAAATAATCATGCTGTGAACTGCCTTTGGGGGCCTTGTAGCAAAGAACTCTAGGCCTGTCAGAGTTGAGAAAAGTCCCTGACCAGCAGCTAGCAAGAAAACAGAAACTTCAATCACACCACCTCAAGAAACTGAATTCTACCAAAAGCTGAATGAACCTGGAAGCAGATTCTTCTTCAGCACCTCCATACAGAAAATAAGCTCATCTGATACCTTGATTTTAGCATTGTGAGACCCTGAGCAGAGAGCCTAGCCATACCATACCCAGGTTTATGCCCTACAGAACTATGAACAAATAAATTATTATTGTTTTAAGTCCATGCATTTGTGGTAAATTTTATGTTACAATGGAAAACTATATACTAGCCCAGTGCCTGGGGTATTGTAAAATATTGGCTGGTTGGTTGTCAGTTGTTTGATATGAATTAATGAATGAGGATATGAAGAAGGAAAGAAGGAAAAGGAAAAAGCAGGGGAAGAAAGAAATATACTACCTATAAAAATGGTTTATACTGTGGCCCATTCAACCAGAGATGAATTTTCAGAGAATGACCAGACACTTTCTTAGAGTGATTGACTGGCCTTTCTGAGCTGAAGGAGTGTGGCAGGCATATTATACCTATTTAGTTAGATTAGCTTTTTCTGCTCATGTTTCCTAACTTCCATCTCATCCCTCATCCCTAATCATTCCCTGACGCTTTTGTCATCACTTCTCTGACTCTACCTTGTCTGGTGAAAAAGAAAAACACAGCCCTGACAACTGTCAGCTGGTAGCTGGCCTCGTTGCTACCAGCTAGGCCACAGGGGTTCTCTGTTGAATACAAACAGCCTCATATTATATCAACATCAGGTGAGGACTCTCCATGATTATAAACAAGATATAAAACAAGACCATTCCATAAACATGCCTGAACAGAGACACTCAAAACAGAGACACTGTGCAACAACAAAACTACCAAACATCTCCTCCAAAAGATTATGAACAAACAACTCCAGCTCTGTTCCAGTCCTCCTACCCACTAAATGAAAAATATTAAGATACCCATTCACCTAATCGGCCTGCTTTCTGACAGACCCCAATCTAGACTTCTACTTCTTTGAATTCTCCCCAAAATCATTTAACACAGGCCCAAATCTTAAAAAAAAAAAAAAAAAAAAGTCCCCTGTTGGGAACCAGGCTTGGAGGCTCACCTAATTGACAGGGTCCTGGTGGACTGAAGACCCTGGGCCACAGGGCGAGCCCGGGAAGCTGAGGCCCTTCTGTCTTCCACCTTTGTTGTTTGGTATGGCCAAAGAATTCTGTGCAGTCATGGAAGAAGAAAATGGCATGTTTATGTGAAGTACTCACAGTTAACCTGAGAATGTCATGGTTTATTTTTCCATTTCCCACTATGCCCTTTGGCCTTTCCTAACAAATGCAATGGTTAAACTCTGAAGCACATCAAAAATGCTTTCTTTCACTTGGTTATAAGTTACTAGATATTGCTTGAGTAAAAATGATACAAGTATATTCACTCCTTATTTGATTTAGAATTATGTAGTTTAGTGTTTAGACATAAGGTTTTTTAGAAGCACAAGTTTATAGTAAGTTCATTATGAATTCATTATAAGTTCTAACGCTTATCAAGGAGTTATGTAGGTGATTTATAGCACTGTTTTCACAGATTTAGGATGAAGATTAACCATTACAGTTTTTACTTAATTCTATAGTTAAAATTTTAAGTAAACGTTTATAGAGTAGGTTTCACTGAATTCATAATATACTAATTAGATACTTTTATGATAATTAACTAAAAACAGAAAGCAACCTTGGGGGCCTGGGAAACATCACTAAAAGCTTCTTTTGAGTTTTCTTTAGAAATAAACACTGCAGGATAAAAGAAAAGTAACAAAGACACCTAGATAAGAAAGGCGATTACGAAGCTTTGAAGGTCATAGAAACCCAAAAGAGAAAAACTCCTGCCACATCGAGAACTGTGCACCTGGAAACTTTCTTGAGACATTTCAAGGACTGTAATTCGGGACTTTGAACTAAAACTATCATTTTCGGCTTTATGATAAAGACTCATTAACTAAAAGTAGATAGTGTTCTTGGCTTATTTGTCGCTTTTAGACCACTAGATGGTGGTAACTTTTAAAGCATATGTACGTGAAGGAATTTTCTTTGTCTTGCCCCTTTACGAATGGTATAAAAAGCACTGTGTTAACTAACATTAAATTGTCACCTGTTCAGCAAGCAGGTATCCGAGTATATTATTTTCGTCTTTTGCCTATCCGTCTTTCCTTCAGGAAACCTCACGACCTGGCAGGGGCTGGACCCCTGCAGTTCCCCGCTCCCAATTCCCTCTTCTCAAGACAATTCCTGGTTCTCCACAATGTGTGGTTCTATTAACTGCAACAAGCAGTAAATGCATCTTTGTTTGACTACAGGTGTGCTGTTCCTGGAAGGCCTTCTGGCTTCATGGGCCTCCACAGAAATGAGGGTGTCTTTAGACATCTCGTGGGTACAATGCTGTGAATGTTTAATTGTTCATGTCAAAGTCAAAATAGCTGACTCTTAAAGTTTTTATTGGAGAGTTAAATATCCTCTTCTCCAAAGCTGAGGGTACCTGAGGCTCATATCAACAAATGTGAGCTCTCGGGAGTTGGTTTTCTCCAGTCTAATAGCGACCAGAGGCAGGAGACCATTGACTATCACAGTGATGACTCAGGATCAAGTCAGACTTGCTGCTAATCTGATCATGAGTCGCCGTCCAAATTCTGGTTCCCTTGCTCCTTCCTCGTGCCTGGGCTACCCAAACTCTCTACTCTCAAAAGTCCAAGTATACAAACCTTGCTTGGGCTCTGCCTTGGGCTCTACAATTCCCAAGTGGTAGAAGGGACCAAAATTCCCTGAGTAAACAGCAGAGTACATAAAGTAGGTAGTTTTGGATTAAGGACAAGAGTTTAATTGCTGTCACCTATATACCAGTGACTCCCAGACCTTCCTGTCTCCAGCCCCAATCTCTCCCTTCACATAGGCGGCTGCATGTGACCAACTCCCTTTTCAACATCTGTATTTGGTGGTTTTACTTATATCGCCAACTCAACATGTCCATAACCAAATTCCTGATCCTCCCCCTATATGTGCCCCAAGTCGATGGCAAAACCGTCTTAAGTCAGAAATCTGAGAGTCATCCCTGACAATTCATCTTCCTCACGTCTCAGCATCAATCCATTTTCAAGTCCTATAAATTTCACCTTCTAAATATTTCACAAAACATTTTTCTTTTTATTAGCATGATAAGCTAAGGTACCAATATCCACTACTTTGGCTCCCAATTCTTGTTAACTGGTTTTCCTGCTTTGGCATTTTTCAATCTACTGTACACCTTGAAGCCATAATATTGTTTTCATAGATGAGATCGTGTCATTCTACTGTTTACAATACTGCAATAGTTTCTCATTGCTTTTAAGATAATGATCTAAGTTCTTAATGTGGTTTTTAATACCTTTCCCCTGCCCATTTCACCCTCTTAATTCTCTGTACTGTAGTCACACTGGTCTTTGCTAATTCTTGAATGAACCATGCATATTACATCCTACCTATAGACCTTTGCACACACTGTCTCTCTCCTGGACCACAACAGTTCCTTTGCCAGTTCAACAAATTCGTTTCTAACCATTCTTCAGCTATTAACTCAAATATTACTTCTTCAGACAAGTCAATTGAATCCTTCTTTTCGAGCACCACTTACTTTCATCCCACAGCATTTTAGCTGTCTTCAGTTTTATATTTATCTGCAGGTTACTTGATTACTGTGCATCTTTTTTACTACATGCATATTCCAAAGGGCAGTGATGATGCTTTTACTCATCATTGTAACCCCATGGGTTAACAAGATGCTTGGCATATAGTGGGGCTATATAAATGTTTGCCGAATGAATAAATCTAATCTTTCTGACTATCCTTGCCCAACTCATCTTGAGAGAAAATTTTTATTCTATCTTGATGTACATATATAAGGAAGACTGGCAGTGCCTTCTTATTTTTTTTAGAGATAAGGTCATGCTCTGTTGTCCAGACAAGAGTGCAGTGGCATGATCATAGCACACTGTAACCTTGAACTCTTGGACTTAAGCAGTCCCTCACACCAACCTCCCAAGTAGCTAGGACTACAGGTGCACACCACCACACCGGCTAATTTTTTAATTTTTATTTCTTGGTAGAGATGGGATCTTACCATGTTGCCCAAGCTGGTCTCAAACACCTGCCTTCAAGCAATCCTCCCACCACAACTTCTCAAAGCGCTAAGATTATAAGGTGTGAGTCACATTTCTCTTTTTGACAAGAAACAGTTCAATTTGCATTTGAACAAACAAAGTTTAAACGTCTTCCTGAGTTTTAAGGATGCCCATTTGTTGTGTCCTAAAGTCCCCTTTCCCCCTTTGATGGCCCCTTATGTCTTAGGTGTGTTATCAGCCCCTATAAACTTTCTAGCATACCTCATTTACTCTTTTAAAAGTGGCTTAGTACAAATGTCACTTGAGAATGAGAGCAATTTATTACTGTATCCCCCAATAACCTCTAGGGGGCACCAAGAATGATAGCAACTTCAGCAAATACCTTTAAAGGAATCTGCAGTGTTCTCCGAAATAGCAAAAAGGAAACAAGTTTCTATAATACAACATGCTACAGGATTGTCGTCATAAATACCCCTTTGCTGTGCTCTGAAACAAGGCATGAGTTCACTCTTTATGTTGACCAGGGCTGAAACTCTCTTATCAATTCCTTGGGGCTTTCCAAATTATTTCCCTGGACCATCCATTACTATAAAAAGGAATAAATGAGCATCTCAAGTGGTCAAACTAAAAATGACTGGTCATAAACAGCAATTTTCTTGGCAAGATTTGTATCTTATCTTAGAAATTTCATGCCAATGGTTTATTTTATTCTATAAAACATTGCGGTGTGCTTTAATTTTAGGATATTTTGCCCACAACACTTGGATTAAAAATGATACCCCAAAGTAGTATGTTTATGTTGTAGTTTTGTATAACCCTTGACACAACACTCTATCTCACTACAATATATGCATACATCAGTTTAACAACAGACTGTGAAGTTACAGTACACAGTCAGCCCTTGGTATCTATGGGTTCCACATCCATGGATTCAACTAACCTCAGATTGAAAATATTCCAGAAAGAAAATTGCATCTGTATGGAACATGAACAGACTTTGTTCTTGTCTCTATTCATTAAACAACACAGTATAATAACTATTTACATAGTATTAGGTATTATAAGTACTTTAGAGATCATATAATGTATACAGGAGGATGTACATAGGTTATATGCAAATACTACAGTCATTTTATGTCAGAGACTTGAGCATCCATGGATTTTAGTACCCAAAGGAGGTCTTGAAACCAATTCCCATGGATACTGAGGGATACTGTATATTCATGGTTTAATGTTAGTTGTATCATATGCACAGATGCGTATGCAACATATACAGTTTGTAAAATCCACCACCCAGCTTAAGAAATAAAATATTATCCTGTACCTTCAAAGCCCCTGTTAGTTCCTCCCAAACTTCCCTTCTCTATCACTTCTTCCTTCATATCCCAGAGGTGTAAATTTTCCTGTTGAACTTTGTGTTAGCATTCTCTGTTTTCTCTATAATTTTATATATCTCACTCAACAATATATTGTTTTGTTTTACCTGCTTTTTAACTTCACTAAAGGGATTCATCCCTGAGTACATTCTTCAATGATTTGCTTTTTCACTAGTCAACATGTTTTTAAAATTAGCCTGTGTGGGCATACATAGGTACTGTTCATTCATCTTCTTTGGGAACCTATTATTTCTTCCAAGCAGTATCACAACGCTAAATTTCTTTTTTTGCTTCTTGCCAAAGGATGCAGGGACAATGTGAACCTGAGAAATGTGTACAGTCTTACGTATCTATTCTTTGCTCAAAGGAAGTTTGTAAAATACCTCTAATTCCACCTCAGATTACTTACATTTTTCTGATTCTCCAATAATTTGCATTTGACAATTCTTTTTTAGGTTTAAGATAAAGATAGATAACAGTATGAACCCCTTCTATTTGCATAAAAATCTTTAGAATGTCAGTTTTGCTCTTTTACTTCCACACAATTTTATTTTGTAAATACATTTCCCAAATTGATGAGCATCTATTGTTATTTAGTAACTGAAATAAAATATTGTATTCTCACCTGTAGTCCTAGCACTTATAAGGCCAAGGCAGGAGGATTGCTTGAAGTCAGGAGTTCAAGACCTGCCTGGGCAACATAGCGAGACCCCTTCTCTAAAAATAAAATGAAATAAAAATATTAACCAGTGTGGTGGTATATGCCTATAGTCCCAGCTACTCGGGAGGCTGAAATGGGAGGATCGCTTGAGCCCAAGAGTTCAAGGCTGCAGTGTGCTGTGACAATGCCTCAGAACTCAAGTCTGAGTGACAGAGCGAGACCCCATCTCTAAAAATGAAAAAAAACCAATTTAAACAGTATTCCTAAAGGAGTTCTAAATTGCTTTCCCATCGATAGTTTTAGAACTACATTGACTGTTAAAATTTACCATTACCAAATTTACCTTTCAGTGTTGTACAATGGGAAGAAAATATTACCTACAAAAGAATTATAAGAAATGATGCAGGGAAAAAACCTACATTTGCTAAGCCAGGCATGCATTGTTCCATAAACATTTACTCTATCTGCTAAGGGTCTGGGTGAGACACAGGGATGAACAGAACAGGACCCTCCAGGGGAGAGGTGCCCACACTCCAGTAGAGAAAGACTGGCATGTGGCTGGAAGACAAAGTGAGAAGGGTCTTTAAAAGTGCTACACACAAAGTGCAGGAATAGGAATTAAAAAGAAAATAATTTCCAGCCAGGGAGTCAGAGAAGGCTTTAAGGGAAAGGTGACATTTAAGCTCTGAAAGACTCGTAGGATTTTGACAGCCAAGTGGAACGTAGGTGATGGGGATACTAAGGCAGAGGGAGGGCAAGCACAAGAGGGCAGTTAGAAGAAAGGGCAAAAAACAAGTTCAGGAAGTACTGAGTAGAGTCTCACTTGCCTGTAGTAGGTAATCTGGGGGACAATAAAGAGAGTGATTCCTATTTTTAAATAATTTTTTCCACACTGTTTCTTCTTTGAGTGTATCGGTGGGTGAATTCTGCTCTTACCTAATGCCTAGCCACATATGTTGATATAACAAATACACACACACACACACACACACACACACACACACACACACACACACAAAATCTGACCTTTTTAAAGCTTTGGTTGGAACTATAGATATGAGATCTGTATCCTGTAGTGACAACTCCTAAAAGTTTTTCTTACACTACACATTTCCTCCATGAGTCCCATGTACCACTTAGCTTCCCCCTCTGCAGACCCCCTAACCTGAAATTACCCAGCTCTCTCTTCTCCCTTCCCCCTGCTGGCCATTGCCTGCCTCTCTAGACTTCTACCCCTCTACTAGATTTTTTCCTTCTGAAGGTCTCCTTTTCTTTTGATCGTGAGCCATCTGGCTTTCAGTTTCTCCAGTTTTTCTCCTCATTCAGCAGCAAAGAAGACTTAGTAGCTTTAGAAGAGAAGGAAGACAAAGAGAAGAAGGAGGCAGAAGTAGAGAAGGGAAAGAAATATAAGAAAAAGAGGAAAAATACATCTTCGCCTTTGGTAGGGGTAAAAATGAAGACTCACACTTAACGTTCTTCTCTAAACCAGTCACAATTCTGTAAGATTTAATCTCCAGCAATGCCAGCTGGAACACTAAGACAATGTAGAGGACTTGGAGGTCATCAGGTTCCTTGAAGTATCAAACAACAGTTATATTATGACTTCAACACTGATACCACGTTTGCACGTTTTGACATCTCTTGCTAATTACCTCAACCATCATTCTGGTTTGTTTAAGCTTTATTTCTATCATTCCATTTCCAATAGCCTTTGCCGTCCATTCCTTTCTACCACGTGCATTGTTTCTGGTTGACTTTTCCCATGGGTAGCGCAGACAGGCAGACTATGTTTTGAATATTCATGGCTCAACCTGTGCAATGAAAACATAGAACAAGCGAAACAGCTGTCAACAGCACTACAAAATTCTGTTTCTTGGATTAAGATTATAGGATGCACCTGCAGATAAATGTTATTACATCTTTTTTTTCCTTTGCGTACACCTATTAAGCAAAGAGATATTGTAGTCATTGATTCCTACAAACTCTGTTAATAACCAAGAGCATCAGGTGCATGCAAGTAGAAGGTAGTTAAACACAACCTGCTTCTGCCAAGAACAGTCCCCTGGAGCCTCTCCTACCTAATCGTTTACTTTTACAAATACATAAGACAAGAAAGTCAGTGCAGAACTAATGTAAAACCCAGGGGGCAAAAAGTAATAGGAAACGCAACTACTTAAGCTTTCCAGATCTCCGGAGGAAATTACTTCTAAGCAATTACAGTACATTTTGTTAGCATCATCTCCTCCAAACCGAGAAGTAGAATAGTTTTTGATTAATAAGCAAAAGAGAAATTGGAAATAGTAAAATTAAAATAGCAAATTTTGCATTATGTGTGAATTAAATAACGGTCTATTCCTTTTTCTGAGATTAGCTTACTAGAGAATCTACATATCTATTTGGAAATATGAACTTTCCAAATTCAAGGAAACTGCTTTATGTAATGGCAAATTTTAGCCGGCTTCAGTGGAAGCCTTATCATTATTGGTTATCAACATTGTTTTAAAATATTTCTCACCCAGCTGCTATGCCTATAAAGGCATTGATCAGCAGAAGTTGACATATTAAGAATATCAAAGATACCTAAGAAACTTAGGAATCACCAATTAGCAGACTGCTATCACTTTTATAATGTGATGTGTGTGTGCACGTACTGACCTAAGAAAAGTGATCTTAGCTGTTGCAAGATTTGAAGAAAATAAATTTTTTATGGAAATTGTTAAACAAAAATCACTTAATCTATGAATAAATATTCTCTCAGGATAAGCACCTGGCTCAGAGTCATACAAAACGAGTCTGCCACTAGCTGAGTAATCTTGATTGAGTGAATAAACATCTTCACTTCCATAAAATGGAGACAGTCCTCTCTACATCACAGTGGGGATGAGAGAATTAGAAGAGTTGACATATGAAAAATGTCTGCTCTCCCTTTCCCTCTCTTGCCTATCCTTGATCAGTTAGCATGTTTCAAACATTTGCGTTTTATGGTGAAGAGTGAAAAACCTGTCACTGGAAT
The DNA here is from genome assembly GCF_000164805.1 of Carlito syrichta. Lineage (NCBI taxonomy): Eukaryota > Metazoa > Chordata > Mammalia > Primates > Tarsiidae > Carlito > Carlito syrichta. The sequence continues at coordinate 263,454 of NW_007260571.1, read as the reverse complement.
AGAACTAATCTCTGTATAATGTTGGAAGATGCTCAAAGAAGCACAGGAGTTTTTCGTGTATTTGTGTTTGTTTGCTTGCTTGTTGGCTTGTTTGATATTGGGACAAAGGAAGGTGGTTAAAGGTTGGTGTAATTTTCAACCTGCCAAAAGAAAACTAGAGGACCCTTTATCCTCATTCAGGAAGCAAACTTAGGTATAATGTTCAATTTTATTTAATCATTCAGAGAATGGGACAAAGATGGAATGTGACAACACTGAAGGTTTCCACCTTTGTTTTGAATACTCCAGTGAAAGAAAAGTACTGGTACCAAGGATATATAGCTTAGAAAAGTTAGATTCTCCTGAGACTGTATATTTTAGGTAAATATTACAGAGCTGAATTCTGTGTGTTCTTGTGGGCAAAGTCTTTTTTTTATTTTTTATTTTAAAGATATGGGGTACAAGTCAGGGTTAAGTATACAAATGTTCATTATGCAGGTACCCTTGTTGATGAGGTGTACCCCTCCCTCCCCTGGCAATTTCCCTCTACTGACCATCCCACCCCCCTCCCCTGGGACTTTCCCACTACTGCCAATTCCTTTCTTATAGTATTATAACAGTTCAAGGTCTGCTTATGGATGAGACTATGGTACTCTGTTCTTTGTTTCTGTTGAGAACGATAGACTCTAAATTCATCCAACTTGCTGCAAAGTCCATATGTTTGTCCTTTTTTATGGCTGCATAATATTCCATTGTGTATATGTCCCACATTTTTTTTTTTTATCCAATCCAGCTTCAACAGGCAGCATGGTTGGTTCCATGTTTTTGCTATTGTGAATAGATCTGCAACAAACATGAGTATGCAGGTATCTTTTTGGTAGAATGACTTGAGTTTCTCCAGGTATATTCCTAATAGGGGTATTGCTGGGTCATATGGAAGATCAATTTCTAGTTCTTTCAGAAATCACCCCACTGACTTCCAGAGAGGTTGCACCAGTTTCCATTCACACCAGCAGTGTAGAAGCGTTCCTTTTTCTCCGCATCCTCATCAGCATCTGTTGTTGTTTGTTTTGTTAATGATGGTCATACTTACTGGGATTAGGTGGTATCTCAATGTAGTTTTGATTTGCATTTCTCTGATGATTAGTGAGGCTGAGCACTTTTTCATGTGTCTGTTGGCTGCCTGTATGTGGGCAAAGTCTTAAAAAGCAAATAAGTATCAGTCATTGTCTCCTTACATCTTTTATAACTTCATTTCCCCTATCAGACACTATAAATATTTCCAAAGTTTTAGATTCAATAAGATACCCTCCACATTTGAGCCATTCTATAAGAATCATAAAGATTAGATTATCCTAAATTTTTGTCCCCTTCCCTAATGGGACATTTCAGCAAAACACTGATTTTAAAACAATAAAACCTCTGTAGGGATAAGTACTTGATTGGTCTCAAAGACATCATTCAGTATAGAACATGAGACCGTTGGCACAGATCTTGTTCCAATTTTAATTTTAAATAGTCACATGTATAATTCTCAATACACCCTTTCACATTTCATATAATTAACTTTTTCGCCTGACTCATAGTAAGCTGAATGCTTTTATTATTAATTTTTTATAATTTTTAACTGTGGTAAAATGTACATAACATAAAATTGGTTTGACCTTGAGCAAGTCGGTTAACCTCTCCTATTTCTCAAATTTTCTCATTATTGGAATTCTAAACTTTGACAGTTATGCCCCAGATTTTTACATGGAGATGTGAACTAATCAGGAGTCAGCTGAACCCTATAATTCTATAGGTCTTTTGGACCTGGTCTTCAGAGTTACAAAGGCCTTCAAAGACTTGCCTTTGGTATATGTGGTCTAAGTATCTTGAGACAGCGGGCTATGGCCTAATTAATTTTTCCATGGTCACAAAGCAGAGGCTACCAGCATTGTGATGCAGGTATGGAGGGAATTCTCACTGCACGTTACTCCATCTCATCACCACAACCAGTTCCACATGTCCTTCATTTCCTGTGAGCTTCTCTTGTGTATAGCCCCACTCCTGATTCCAACATACAGATATTTTGGAACACAGACTCAGTTCATTTCCTATTTATTACATGGAAATAAGGAGAATGTGAAGCTCAGCCATGTGGGAATCGAGAAATCAGACAACCTGTCCTCATGAGAGAGCAGGAAATTTGGCAGAACTCATTGAAACTGTATTCATTTCTTAGACTGTTATAACAAAGTACCATAAAATGAATGTCTTAAAACAACAGAAATGTGTCTCCTGATTCTGGAGGCTGGATGTCAGAAATCAGGGTGTCAGTAGGACCATACTCCCTAGGAAACCTATAGGGAAGAATTCTTCCTTGCCTCTTCCCAGCTTCTGGCCATTTGCTGGCAACTTTTTATGTTCCTTGGCTTGCAGATGGAGCTCTTCAATCTCTGCCTCTATTATCATGTGGTGTCCTCCCCTGGGGGGGCCTGTGTTTTCTCATGATGTGCTTCTCCCTTCTTGTAAGGACACTAGTCATATTAGATAAGGACCCAGCCTAATGACCTTATCTCAACTTGATTACACCAGCAAAAGCCTTACGTACAAATTGGTCAAAATCCCAGATACAGGGGTTTAGAACTTCAACATATTTTTTTGGGGGGGGGGACACAATTTTATCCACAATAGAGATGAACTAGAAGTGTGTTCAGGACCAGCCCTGGCAACTGGCTTGCCTGACTGCCATCTCAGAGAACAAGATTTTTATGAATCTCTGTTGTGGTGTTCCCCTTCTAACAAACTACAATTTCTTTATTTTCGTATTTTCATTGTTTTTTTTCAGTTGGAGTCTCACTCTGTCGCCCAGGCTAGAGTGCAGTGGCACACTCATGGGCACCCCAGTGTCGACCTTCTGGACTCCAGCAATCCTTCCGTCTCAGCCTTCCAAGTATCCCGAACTACAGACATGCGACAGTGGATTTACTGTAGAGATAAGCGCTTGCCAAGTTCCCCGGGCTAGTCTCGAACCTACAGGCTCAGGCAATCCACTCGCCTCGGCCTCCCAACATGCTGGGATTACAGCCTGAGCCAACAAGCCCAGTCTATTTTCATATATATTTTTAAAAATTCTGTTCCCTCTATCAACTGCCTAGCTTTCTCTGATTCAAAAATCACTGAGAGAATAAGATTATTCTAATGAGTTAACAACTCTTCTCTTATGCAAATTCTTAACCCTAATTACCATGCAGGCCCTTGACAAATCTATACACTGGGAAAACTTGGTAGGAAGCCCACCCACCTCTTACCTCTGCTGTGGTCCAGAGGACAGGATCATGAGATATTGCTGTAGCTACTAATAACTATGCAACCATATAGGGCTACTTTGCTTAGCAGGTATCACACAGTAACTCCAAATCTGAGATGTCTTATACATAATGTTTTACCTATCTCAAATAGGTCACCTGGAGGTCCAATAGGGAAAGACATTGGTTTATACAAACTTACTGACGGTACTGATGGTGGCAGGTTAGTGAAGAATCTGCACCTTGGGGTGGTGTAGTAAGCAGTTGTATAAGCAAGCAAGTTAATTAGTCAAATTCCTGTCTGGTGTTTACAATTGCATTGATTAAGAGTGATGATGGCTGGACACAGTGGCTCACATCTATAATCCCAGCACTTTGGCAAGCCGATGTGAGAGGATCGCCTAAACCCATGGGTTTGATACCAGCCTGGGCAACTTGGCAAGACCTCATCTCTACAATAAATCAAAAAATTAGCTGGGTATGGTGGCATGAGCCTGTAGTTCCAGCTACTTGGAAGGCTGAGGTGAAAGGATCACCCAAGCTCAGCAGGTTGAGGCTGCGGTGGCCATGAGCATTCCACTGCACTCCAGCCTGGGCAACGGAGTCAGACGCTGACTCAAAAAAAAAAAAAAAAAGGGTGATGACTACATTGTTTTCAGCTTTGTGTGGTCACCCGCATTCTGTGACACATTACTGGAAATATGAGACCAATCTTGGCCAGAGGCCATTCCCTGAGGAAGGGGGCAGAAAGAAGCCAAATATAGGAGGAAACAGTCTATGTCCGGACAATATCTCACAGGAGAGTACCCTCTGCAAGGAATGATCAGCCTGTCCATGACACAAAGAAAACCCTTAAATATTAAAAAATATATATATACAATTTAGAAATCTATGCCTAATACTTAAGAATTTAAGTGACAAAATTCTAAAACCTCACACCTACACCATAAATCCACCTTGCCAGTGAGATATGTTGTGACATAAATTTAACATATAGTGCAGTGATTCATAGTTATCTGTGTGTTAATGTTGTTTAGGGAATGATAATTTTTAATTTCCTGAATTTTACACACTTAAATTTGCATATATATTATAGTAGTTCAACTTTAAAGAATATATGTGTAATATATATGTGAAACATTATAATGTGTATGTGTATAATTATAACTGAACGCAAGGGATTTCTACAATGATTTAATAACAAAGAGAAAAAAATCAAAGCCACAAGCAATAAATCCATTTTAATTATATGTGTGATAGCTTGTGGCTGCAGTATTTTATACATATCCATTAATGTGTGCCTTTTATATTTTACATTGATTTTAAAGCTATTTCTTCAACGTTTTATAATTATGACCCCCATGTAAATTACCACAGTTGAAAATTTTACATATTCAAACTAATGGAAAAAGATATGAGATGTTCATTTACATTGTTGAAAAGTAATTTTTACATGTTCACCATAGTTATGTTCAATATAAGTGATTGCATGAACTCAATGATTAAATGACTGTAACTTAAATACTCTGTTTAAAATCAAGAAAATGATAAGTTGTTATACAGACAATGTTTTTGAGAAGAAAGTATTGAATTCATAAGGGACTCTTTAGTCTATCAATGTGAAATGCTATAATCAGAGTGTGATTTATTGTATTTCCCAACACATGAATCAAATATCCTGATTGCCTATGTTTGGTTTTAGCTATTAGTGAGTTTTTACTTTTTTGTTTTACTGCATCTGAAATATATGAGATTTGACTTTAGTAGGGGGCATGAACCTCAATCCTAATTTGGTTCAAAGTGAATATAATATGAGAATTTTGACAATGTGTCTTTCCTAAACTCTCTCGAAATTCTGCACCCAGAAATTGCAGTGTTGCATTGAATAGCAGCAAATGGAGAATGATGTTCAGCTTGTTTTTGCTTGTTTCTGGAGTAGGCTCCATTTATACATGGCATGAGAGAGCCATCTACAGAAAGTTAAGAAAAGAACTGTCTCCTACAATAAGAACAGAAAGTCTAAGGGTGTCTGTTGAGAGAGATTACTTTATGGTGATATGCTAAGCATACTATGATAGCACAGTGGACACAGGTTTGGAGCCTAGAATGGGCTCAAACTATATAAAGCAACTCGGGGGGCCTTAAAACCACCTTGTCTTTGGGAGGCCGAAGAAAGAGGATTGCCTGAGTCCAGAGGTTCAAAATCAACCTGGGCAAACCTCGTCTCTACAAAAAATAAAAAAAAATTAGCCGGGCATGGTGGCATGTGCCTGTAGTTCCAGCTACTTGGAAGGCTGAGGCGGAAGGATCGCCTGACCCCAGCAGGTCGAGGCTGCGGTGGCCAGGAGCATGCCACTGCACTCCAGCATGGGTGACAGAGAGAGACTCTGACTCAAAACAAAACAAAACAAAACAAAACAAAAAAACCCCCACATTATCATAGCAGTACATGCCAACACTGCTGGACAGAGAGAGCAGGCAGGCATCAAGGCTCTGGACTGGTAAACCAGAAAGCACTGGGGTGGCATAAAAAGGACTGCTTAAGACTCTATCTTATCTTTGAGGGCAGTATCCCTGCAAGATCACTGTGATCATGTTTTGTGTCAACATGACTGGTCTAAGGGATGCCCAAATAGCTGATAAAACATTATTTCTGGATGTGACTGTGGGGTGTTTCCAGAAGACACACTGGAATTGACTCAGTAGAATGGGTAAAGATCATCCCTCATCAGTGTGAACAGGCATCGTCCAATCCATTCAGGGCATGCCCAATAATACAAAAAGGTGGCGGGAGAGTGAATGTAGTCTCTTCTTGAGTTGGGATATCCACCTTCTTCTGTCCCTGAACATCAGAGCTTCCCTGGTCCTCAACCCTTCAGACCCCAGCACTTTAACCAGTGGACTCCTGGGTTATCAAGCCTTTGACTTCAGATTAAGAATTCTACCACCAACTTTCCTGGTCCTCCAGCTTGCAAACCATGGGACTTATTAGCCTCCATAATCACATGATCCAATTTCCATATTAAATCTCTCTGATATCAATATATATTCTATTGGGTTAGGTTCTCTGGAGAACTCTGACTAATACCATCCCAAAGCTCAAAATTCTGAAAAGGTGCTATTTGTTTTGGTAGAAATGTGAGTACAACTTTGTTGGGATTTTGGTAGCTTCCTTGTGCTTTCTGTTAACTCTCTCCTGTCTTCCTAATACCGGTTTCGGTGGAGTCTTAGAGAAACGGCTCTGTGAGCACATTTGTTCCATCAGTAATCATCTTTATCACTGGCTATTTGTCTTTCACCCTAACGGAACTGTGCTCCTTAAAGGCAGGGATTTTGTCTTTTTTTTTTTTTTATTTGGGTTGATTGGTTGATTTATCATTGGATCCCCATTGGCTTGCTCACAACTTGTAGTGGGGGTTCAATAAATGTTGAATGAATGAAGCCTTGCAGCATACAGTGAGGTGGCTACTTGTTATGCCTAAATCTAGAGTGATATGGGACCTGGGAAATTTGGAAATATAGGCATAACAGCAGTGCCAAATAAACTGAATGCTAAATATAAGCAACACTTGTTATGTAAATGGAACTTCAAGCCTCCTAGTTCTTCCAGTCAGCTCTCTGTTCCTCTGCTCCTTCTACAGAGAAACTTTAGAGCCACCACTGGGCAGAAATAATTAGAATGGTGCAATTTAATATAAATGATACCGAACACTTGCTGAAGTGTATATGCTTGCGGTAAGGGCTATTGTTTTGCCTATCCTACAGACTCATTCATGACAAGATTATTTTTTGATCTCTCTATGAAACACATGATGTTCTAGACTCTGAGGGTGCAGTAAAGAAAAGAACAAAGTCCCTGCTCATGAAATTTAGAAACTGAGACCAAAAAAAAGTAATCCAGAGCCCATATACTTAGTCATTGTGCTAGAGTGGACTCATAATATCATATAAAGAAAATTAAGTATGTCTGTGCAGGAAAATTAAATTGTGTGAATAGAATTTGGAAAATGGTATGGATAGGGGTTATGGTTCATTTATAAACATCATAAGATAGAAGTGGTACCAAAATAATTTTAAGATCAAATATCAGCTGGGTGCGGTGGCTCAAGCCTATAATCCCAGCACTTTGGGGGGCCAAGGCGAGAGGATTGCCTGAGCCCACAGGTTTGAGACCAGCTTGGGCAACATGGTGAGACCTCTTCTCTACAATAAATCAAACAATTAGCTGGATGTGGTAGCGTATGCCTGTAGTTCTGGATAGCCTCATCATTATCACCCCCAAATCAATTAACCTACAAAAGTTCAGGCCCATTTTATTATAGAATGCTTTCCCAATATACAATAAACATTTTTAAAAAAACTTGTTTGATTGATTGCTTCTCATAATGTTGTTTAACTAGTTCCGCTTTTCCCTGTATTCCCGATAAACTGGAAGTTAGATAAAGAGGCTTGAAAAGATTCAGGTTTAGCATTCTGGTCAAAGATACTTGTTAAGTGATGCTGTTTACATTTGATTGATCCTCCTCAAAAGGTACATAACATCACATTGTCTAAGTGATACCAAATTGGATCACTCAGTACAATTTTCTCTTTATAATTAAAAAGTAACCTGTGGGATGTTACTTTGGCACCACTTAAATATCATACTTCCCCAAAACATTTTACTCAATAGTTTTAACACCAATTCACAAGCCATGTCTGAATTGAATATTACATTAGGGGTTTCAAATTATGAGTTTCTGATGGTATCATTCCTTCTACATTTATTAGCTCTCCTTCTATTACTACCTTTACTCCTATTGCTTCTCTTTCTTTATTTCATGCTTTGTTTCTTTCTTTCATCTTCACTATGGATCGGTGCATATTTTTAATTCAATGTACTATATAATTAAGTACCATCATCTTTTATTTCAAAATATCATAAATATGGCTATTGAAAGTCCTATCAAGCTTTCCTGCCTGTTTATATCCAGCATCCCTCAACTCCTATTTCATACCATTTTATCAGTAAAACATTTCTTACTGAAAGTGTGAAGTATCCCTACCTTTACCCTTCTGCTGGGTGTTGCTTATATGCTCATAATCATAATTAACAGTTTATATGATAATTACTTACAGGTTTGTCTCTCCATTAATCCATAAGGACCCTGAAAGAAGAGATACTTGGTATCCACAATACTCAGCGTAGTGCCTGATAAATGTGTATTCTGACTGGCTGGATGAGTTGGTTTATCATTTTTCTTCCGGTTTTTTCCCTTCCTCCCTTGCCTTGCTTCCATACCTCAGTTCTCACCAATTCCCCACCCAACCAAAGGCATTTTATTTTTTAGTGCCACAATTGACGGTAATCAACTTTAAAGGATACATTAACATTCCTTTTTTACAGAAATGAATAGCCTCACAGTTAAAGTGAACAATGTCTCTGATGATCATTGGCATCGTGCCATTGTCATCAGTGACAGAATGCTGATGTCTTCTTTTACCTCCACAAAACCACAAATGATGTTTCTCTTCCAGCAATTAATCATGGATTAGTTGGATATCACTATCAGGACCTTTTTAAACTGAGTCAACAAGAAGAACAGCTAATAATAGTAGTCTATGGAGCATTCTAAACTTTCCAGAATGTGTTTAGATATTTTATTATTTTATTTTATATTCTCAAAGAAAATCATGTTTCAAGCCCAGACTCATATTTCTAGTTATCCATATTCTATTTCTATTCAGATTTCTCACAAGTGCCTCAACTTTGGTATGTACAAAACTCATAAGTTCCCCTATTTCAGTGAATATCAGCACATTCCCCAATTTGCCCAAGCCAGTGTTCTGCAAGACTATCACTCACACATTTATTTCTTCATGAGTTCTTCCCTCAGGTATTCAAGCAACAAAGATTGTACATTCTGACTTCCTAATACCTTGATTCTTACCCCCTCTCCATGCAAAGTTGTATTTCTAACACAATAAGCTCAACACCAAATTCATCTCTTTACCCCTAAAAGCTCCTCTGTCCCCTCAGTAAATAGTACCACATCTAGTTGTCAAAGCTAGAAACCTGTAAATTAACCAGAATCCCTCATATTTGATACAAACCAGACTTATATGTTTGTTCCCTCTTATTTATTTCATTTATTTGAGTAAATGTATGGAGTACATGAAAAAAGTTGTTACATGTATACAATGTGTAGGGATCAACTCAGGGTGTCCATCACTCTGAATACATTTTTGTTAACTATAGTCACCCCCTCTAGCAAACATTGAATTTATTCCTTTTTTCTTACTGTATGTCTCTACCCTTTAGCTCATGTGTCTTCAGCCTCCCCTCTTCTCTCTGCTCAGTCTTCCCAAGCTCTGTTTTTTATTTATTTTTATTTATTTTTATTATTTTTTGAGTCAGAGTCTTACTCTGTCACCCAGGCTGGAGTGCAGTGGCACGCTGCTCACAGCCACCACAGCCTCTACCTACTGGGCTCAGGCAATCTTTCCACTGCAACCTTTCAAGTAGCTGGAACCACAGGCCTGTGCTACCATGATCAGCTAATTTTTTTTTATTTATTGTAGAAATGAGGTCTTGCCATGTTGCTCAGGCTGGTCTCAAACCCCTGAGCTCAGGTAACCCACTCGCCTCCACCTCCCAAAGTGCTGGGATTACAGGTGTGAGCCACTGCACCCAGTGATTTCATTCTTTTTCATTGCCAGATAGTATTTCATTGCGGACCTTTATCACATTTTAAAATCCATTCATCTGTTGATGGACACTTAGGTTGACTGCATATCTTAACTCTTGTGAATAGCACAGCAATAAGCATGTGAATGCAAGTATCCCTTTGATTTATTTTCCTTTGGGTAGATAACCTGTAAGTGGGATTGCTGGATCTGATAATAATATTTTTAGTTTTTTGAGAAATCTCCATACTGTTTTCCATAGTGACTGTGGTGTGACAGTTCCCTTTTCTCTGCCTCTTTACAAACATCTGTTTTTTTGTTTGTTTTTGTCTTTTAACAAAAGTCACTTTGACTAGGTTAAGATAATATCACACTGTGGTTTTAATTTGCATTTCTCTAATGATTAGTGATGTTATGCATTTTTTCATATACCTATTGCATTCATATGTCTTCTTTTGAGAAATGTCAATTCATGTCCTTTGCCCACTTTTTAATTGGATTATTTGGGGTTTTTTTATCAAGTTGTTTGAGTTCTTTGTATATTATGGATATTAGTCCCTATTGGACAGTTTGCAAATATTTTCCATTATTTATTTTGTTGTACAGAAACTTTTTAGTTTAATGAAGTCCCATTTGTCTATTTTTGTTTTTATTTCCTGTGCTTTTGAGGTCTTAGTCATAAAGTCTTTGCCTGGGCCAGTGTCAGGAGAGTTTTCCCTAGGATTTCTTCTAGTATTTTTATAGTTTTAGATCTTATGCTTAAGTATTCAACTTATTTTGAGTTGATTTTTTTAATGTGGAAAGATATAGAGGATTCAGTTTCATTCTTCTGCATATGGCAATCCTACTTCCCCTAACACCATTTATTGAAAAGTGTGTCTTTTCCTCAATGTATGCTCTTGTATGCTTTGTTAAAGATCAGTTTGCTCCTGGATGGACTTAGAATCTATAATACTGAGTAATCTATCACAGAAAAAAGAACTGAGTACCACATGTTCTCACTTATAAGTGTACCTTGAACAATTATTGTAATACTATAAGAAAAGGATTGGCAGTAGCGGGAAACTGCCAGGGGAGGGTGAGGGTGGGATTGGCAGTAATGAGAATCTACCAGGGGAGGGGGGTACACCTCATCAACAAGGGTATCTGCATAATAAACATTTGTATACCTAATCCTAAATTGTACCCCACATCTTTAAAATTAAAAAAAAAATTTTTTTTTAAGATTAGTTTGCTGTAAGTATGTGACTTTATTTCTTGGTTCTCTACTTTGTTCCATTGATCTATGTGTCTATTTTGATACCAGTACCTTGCTCTTGTGGTTATTATATCCTTGTAGTATAATTTGGAGTCAGGCAATGTCTTTGTTCTTTTTGCTTAGGATTGCCTTGAGTATTTAGACTCTCTTTTTGTTCCATGTGAATTTTACAGTTGTTTTTTCTAATTATGTGAAAAATGATTTTGGTGTTCTGATAGGAATTGCACTGAACTTGTAGACTGCTTCTGTTATCTACAATTTCTTTCACCAATGTTTTATAGTTTTCTTTGTAGAGAAACCTTCTTTGGTGGTTTTGTCATTCTTAATATATTTTGACGTCAGGTAATGTGATACCTCCAGTTTTGTGGTTTTTACTCAGGTTGCTTTGGCTATTGTTTCTTCTTTACCAGCCCTATTGCTACTAGTTTGTTGACTCCTTACCCTCACTTACCTGTACTATTTGAGTCATTTTTAAAAACAGATCTTTGGAAGTTCTAGTTTATTCTTCATATTGCTGCAGAATGAGCTTTCTATCATGTGTGTCTGGGAATACACTTTCCATTTTAAACCACTCTCAAAAGTAGTACGGAATTGTGGTTTAAAATACAAATACAATTAATCTATTGTGTAAGAACCCTGATTAGTAGAGAGCTTTGGGGAGAAGGATGTGAGTAATGACTCTCAGGTGCTGCCAATATGTACTATTCATTGATCTGGATAGAGACTACATGCATGTTATACCTGTGTGAAAAATTCATTGAGCTGTACAAGTATGATGTGGGCACTTTTCTGTATATATATGGTTTTCTTCAAATAAAAGTTAGCTAAATTAAAAATTAATGAATTAGCAAGTGATTCCTCATAACAGGATTGAGCAGCAGCTTCCGCTTTTTTCTCAACTTCTTCATCATGATAAATTTTGTTTTTTATTTACAGTTAATCAAGTACTAGTGGAATGTCACACGTTCATTCTTAGTTATTATTGATAGTTGGGATCTATTAATCTGCTTCATGTCATTGTGATAACACACCAACTCATCGTGAAACGTGTTCTCTTGTAATGGGCAACTGTTCACCCACTCTGAGGATGATTGCTGTCAGCTCTCTTTTGTCATCACACTTGTTTAATGCCTATGTGAGGCAGTTTAGTGAGACAGAGAAACATTTTGGTGCCACTAGCATCAATATGCTGATGCAGGGACATCAATATGCTGATATAGGCTCAACTCTATGCCAGCTGGTATTACTATTCAACTCTTCCAGCCTGGCTGAATTAGAGATAAAAAATGAAAGCCAAATGCTTAAATATAAATCCAGACAAAACAGCAGAGAAACTTGTAGGAAAGAGATACCTCCAGAATCAATGACAGAGATTATTCTGACATTTTGAATTATAGGAACTTGGAACATAAAATTTAGATGAAGATATGACTTATAATTATCAGTAAAATTTAATAAATAGAATCCATACCAATGTTCCCACCAATTTGGAAAATTTATAAACAGGAACACTGCTACATGGACACTAAAGTAAAGGTATAACAATATAAAATTTAAAGATAATCTTATAAAATACTGATTAATTAATAATTTCATCAAATGTCTATTATTATTGAATAGTGAATTATAATATAAATTATACTATAATATGATAAACATACAACATAAAAATATATCATTAATTATATATTTGCAACTTTAGCAACTACCATAAACATTTTATACATGTTATTCTATTTAATATAGGTTGCATATACTTCTTGTCATGCATTACAACGATTTTAAATAGTGAGAATTCATCTAAAAAAATAATGAGAGCTCATCTAAATCACTGCAGTCTTAAGAGTTTTTATCCTCTTTTTGTTGTTTTTTTTTAGTGTCTATGAAGTGTCCCACATTGACAATTTAATCTTCATTAGAGTCCTTGTGTTAGTATATTAATTTGATGCACTAAAATACCTAAGCCTTAGACCCAGTTAACCAGTAGTCAAATTTCAGGACCTTTGGTTCGCTACTCAGTCACAATGTAGCCTCTGATCCCTTTTGCCTATTCCCTAGCCCCTTCTGGGATCTTTATGAGAAGTGTATCCATATGCAGCCCACCTGTCTTTAAAACACTCAGTCCCAAGTGTTCTGAATGCCAAATGATCCCAAATAATGGGCGATGCTGCAGCTTGAGAGGAGGAAGCAGGACCACTGAGCTACAGGTGTTGATGTGAGAAGAGAAGCTTGAACTACAAAGAGAAGAGTGCAGAAGACAAGGATGGATAAAACAGAATTATGTTGTTAAGCAGAATAACCTGTGCTCTCTTAGGTCATGCTCCAGGTCCCTCTTTCTTCTGGTTTAGTTGCAGTTGGGAGTAGTGAGTGACCTTTGAATACAACACACAGCTCTTTCAAATAGTACTCCAGCAACTCCAGTTTGGGTTCTGAAATGCATTCACAGTAAACTAAAAATAAATTACATCAGACTAACAGTGGAAGGGGAAAAATGAGCACAGGGAAGACAGAACAAACAAACAATACACAAATATACTGGGTAGAATAGAGACAAAAATGAACATAAAAAAACACTAAGTCTCCTAACATTATAAACCTCCTCTCACATTCTTTCCATATATCTACCCCCTCAATATCTCCATCTGACACAATATACACAAAATAAATTCCCTGTTTGATGCGGTACTTAAACTGCCTCTGTGCTTTTTTCTTTTTTGAGAAACTTTCTTAATTCTAGAGCTGAAATATGCACTCAGAAGCAGATGAGAAGGTAAATGGGAAGAGTTAATTTCTCTGGTCTTTCTTTAGCTAGGTAAGGATAATCAAATTTGGGCACTTGAAATGAAACAAATTATTATTTGATCATATTAAAAATCAGTTGCTGGGTCAGGAAGATTTTAAACCAAAATTACACAAATGACGTACATTTTCTTGGCTCATGAACTTGATACAAGTAATTTTAGACAAAGTGATTTTCAGTACTTCCAGCTGCAAATGTAACAGATTCAAGGTAACAATTCACTAAATTTTGATATATTGTTACTTCGAATGATACTATTTTAAAAACAAAGTCACTTCCTTGTTGCGATTTGCCTTTTAAGCTATATAGCATTTGCTTTCCTCAACCAATTAAACTCACATTATGGTACTTATATTAGGCTAGACGATATTTGCTTATGGTAGACAATCCATTTCCTGATGCTCCCTACAAACTGTCCTCTGGATTCCAGAATCTGACTCTTGGTTTGCAGGTCAACTCATTGCCTAGAAATGAAACATAGAAAATAAAAAGAATACCTGGGCTTAGGAAATGCATCCAGGAGTCTACATAAAACTCTTTTCTGTCTGATTCCTTAGTAACAGAACCCCAACTTTCTTAAGAGAGGTAAGAAAAATAAGCCCAGCTATAAAATTACATTTCCTAGCCTCTCATCAAGCAAAGGGTGACTGTGAGGCAAAGAACTGATTAAGAAGCATTCAGGGACAGTCATTTGATAAACCTTCTGGAAAAGTGTATTAAACATAACCATAACTCAATTGGCACCCACATTTTTTGCCTTTTATCCTAGCTCCTTCCTCTTCCACCTCCCAGGAATATATAAATACTGCCTGGAGACACAGAAGTCATCTGTGATTATGAGATTAAAATCCATGCATCGGCCAGGCTCGGTGGCTCAGCCTGTAATCCCAGCATTTGGGGAGGCCAAGGCGAGTGGACTGCCTGAGCCTCCGGGTTCCAGACCAGCCTGGAAAACTTGGCGAGACCTCATCTCTACAATAAATAAGAAAATTAGCCGGGCATGGTAGCACACGCCTGTAGCTTCGGCTACTTGGAAGGCTGAGGCAGAAGGATCGCTGGAGCCCAGCAGGTTGATGCTGAGGTGGCCGTGAGCGTGCCACTGTACTCTAGCTTGGGCGATGGAGTGAAACTCCAACTCAAAAAAAAAGAAAAAGAAAAAGAAAAAAAAAAATCCACGCATCAAAGATGGAAGACAAAAAGACACAAATGATTCGGCATCTTTAGCTGCCATAGCAGCTCTAGACTGCTTATTTCCAGTTTCATCAAAAAACCCCAAAAAACTCATACTAGTTTAAGCCACTCTTTTGGAGGTATTGATATCATCAGTCTAAGTCAATCTCAGAATTGATATATTCAGTAAAGCACGGACAGAGAAAAAAGAAATGGTCTTGCACTTATACAATCATGAAAATTACTCTCTTAAGCAGCATTCATAAATTAGCTCTGAAATTAGTTCCAAAAGTTTTCTTTCAAAAATGCTCTAAACAGTTAGGAAGATGCAAATTAAAACCACAATGAGATGCCCCCTCACCCCCATTGGGATTGTTACTATCAATAAAACAAAAACAAAACAGAAAATATGTGTTTGTGAGAACATGAAAAAATTGGAACACTTGTACACTTCAAATGGAAGTGTAAAACGGTGCAGCCACTGTGGAAAACACTATGGCAGCTCCTTAAAAAATTAAAAGTAGAGTTACCAGGTGATCCAGCAATTCTACTTCTGAGAAGATATCCAAAAGAATTGAAAGAACTGAAGAGATATTTATACACCTATGTTCATAATAGCATTATTTACTATATAACTAAAATGTAGAGGCAACCCACGTGTTCATGGATGAATGAATGGATAAGTGAAATGTGGTATACACATGCAAGGGAATCTTATTCGGCTTTAAAAAGGAAAGGGATTCTGACAAATGCTACAACAAGGATGAACTTGAGAACATTATGCTAAGTAAAATAAGCCAGTCACAAAAAGACAGGTGTTGTATGATTCTATTTATATGAGTATCTAGTGTGGCCAAATTCATAAAAACAAAGACTGGTGGTTGCCAGGGGTTAGGGAGAGAGTGGAGAATTGTTGTTTAGTAGGTACAGAGTTTCAAGTTCCAGAGAGTGGTTGCACAATAATTTGAATATATTTACACTACTGAGCAGTACATTTAAAAATGGTTAAAAATGGTTTTATGTGTATTTTATCACCAGTAAAAAACACTTTGATTGAACCATATAGGTAAGTGTAGTCAGTTGTTGTTCAATAGCAAATTTCAAGTTCTTATATTGTCCCAAATGATTAATTAAAAAATTATTGGTCAGGCACATTGGCTCATGCCTGAAATACCAGCACTTTAGGAGGCTGAGGTGGGAGGACTGCTTGAAGCCAGGAGTTCAAGACCAGCCTGGGAAACAAAGCAAGGACCTGTCTCTACAAATAATTTTTTTTAAAAATTAGCTGGGGATGGTGGTGTGACCTGTAGTCTCAGTTACTTGGGAGGATGAGGCAAGAGGATGGATTGAGCCGATGTGCTCGAGGCTGCAGTGAGCTATGATTGTGCCACTGTACTTCAGCCTGGGAAAAAGAGGGAGACCCTGTATCTTTAAAAAAAGAAAGAAAGAAAACTATTATATATTTCACATCCTTTATTTGCTATTTGAAAGTCACTGTAGTAAAAAATTACACTAAACAAATCTCATCAAACATACCTGGAGTTAGACGTGTGTGAGGCATCTGTAATCTATTTTAAATAAAGCATGCAAACTTGTAAATATCAAACTTGCTGAACCCTAAATTAAAAATAGACTAAACCACTACTCATCTGATTATAATTTTGATATAATCTTGCCTAAGGAATAGAAATATAACAAATTACCTCTCTAAATTTTTCCAAACTGGAATGAATAGTATTCAAATGAAAAATGAGAATAGGGTCTTTATTATAATAAAGAAAACCCACAGGAAAATCTTTCTTTTTTTGAGTTGGAATTTCACTCTGTCACCCAGACCGGAGTGCCTTGGCACACTCATGGCCAATCCAGCATCGACCTGCTGGGCTCCAGCAATCCTTCTGCCTCAGCCTTCCAAGTAGCCGGAACTACAGGTGGGCACTACCCATTAGTTTTTGTTTTTTGTTTTTAATTATAGAGGTCTCACCAAGTTTTCCGGACTGGTTTTGAACCGGCAGGCTCAGGCAATCCACTCCCCTCAGCCTCTAAAAGTACTGGGATTACAGTAGGCTGAGCCACCAAGTCCGGTCAGAAAATGTTTACAAGTCATTTCAGTCATGGGACTTTATTTAGGTTCAGAAAATTATAGCTTTTCTGTTCATATCTTTTGCCCACTTTGTAATGGGGTTTTTTTTTTCTTTTCAGTACGTTTGAGTCCCTTTTAGATCCTTGATGTTAGGCCTTTGTCAGACATGGAGTTGGCAAAATGACACTTCTCAAAAGAAGACATACGAGCATCCAACAGATACATGAAGAAATGCTCAACCTCACTAGTCATCAAGGAAACGCAAATTAAAACTACACTGAGATACCACCTAACTCCTGTCAGAATGGCCATTATCAATAACTCAAAAAATAACAGATGCTGGAGAGGATGTGGCAAAAAAGGAACACTTCTACACTGTTGGTGGGAGTGCAAACTAGTACACCTCTGTGGAAATCAGTGTGGTGATTCCTAAAAGCTCTAAAAATTGACCTTCCATATGACTCCGCAATCCCCCTGCTGGAAATATACCCTGAAGAACTCAAATAACTCTATCAAAAAGATACCTGCACATGTATGTTTATCGCAGCATTGTTCACAATAGCAAAATCATGGAACCAACCATGCTGTCCATCAAAAGAGGACTGGATTTTTAAAATGTGGTACATATACACAATGGAATATTACGCAGCCATAATAAAGAACAAAATCATGAATTTTGCAGCAACCTGGATGGAATTAGAGTTTATAATACTGAGTGATCTCTCACAGAAACAAAGATCTGAGCATCACATGTTCTCACTCATAAGTGGACCTTGAACAACTACCGTAATACTATAAGAAAAGGATTGCCAGTGGTGGGAAACTATGGGGTGGGGGACAGGGAGGGCAAGGGAGGTGGGATTAACGGTAGTCAATATCTGTCTGGGGAAAGGGGGGCATACCTCATCAACAAGGTATGACAACAATGAATATTTGTATACCTAACCCTTAACTGTACCCCACAATTTTAAAATTAAAAATATATATTAAAATTTTTTAAAAGAAAATTATAGCTTTATTAAATAACATGACAATGTCACCATAACTATATTTTCACATAGCACCATTATTATAATTAAATATTCACATAGCACCATTATTATCATTAAATACATATAGCCCGTGTAGTACCTAAAAAAAAGCAAGATGATTTATTTTGTTAAATATAAGATTTTTGGCCAGCCACAATGGCTTACACTTGTAATCCCAGCACTATGAGACGCCAAGGTGGGAGAATCGCTTGAGCCTAGGTTAGCAACTAGCCTGGGCAACATAGTGATACCCCACATCTACAAAAGTGACAAAACTTAGCCAGGCATCATGGTGCACACCTGTAGTCCCAATTACTCAGGAGGCTGAGGCAAAAGGATTGCCTGAGCCCAAGAGGTCGAGCCTGCAGTGAGCCATGATTATGCCACTGCATTCCACCTTGGGCAACACAGTGAGATCCTGACTCAAAAAGTGAATATATGAAATAAAATTTGAAAATAAGTAAATTAGCCAGGCTCGGTGGCTCAGCCTGTAATGCCACGCCTTTGGGAAGCTGAGGTGAGTGAATTGCCTGAGCCCGTGGGTTCAAGACCCTCCTGGGCAACTTGGTGAGACCTCATCTCTACAATAAATCAAAAATTAGCCGGGCGTGGTAGTGCGCACCTATAGTTCCAGCTACGTGGAAGGCTGAGGCAGAAGGATGGCCGGAACCCAGCAGGTCGAGGCTGTGGTGGCCGGGAGTGGCCACTGCACTCCAGTCTGGGTGACAGAGTGAGACTCCAACTCAAAAAAAAAAAAAAAAAAAGAAAAGAAGTAAATTAAAATATAAGATTCTTATTATAAGGCACTCATTAATCAGTTTTTCCACACGCAATAGAAACTGGTATTATCATCAATTTTCATTGGTATTATTGTGGAGTGAATAACTCTGAATTGTATTTCGCTAAAAAACACTTAAGTACAATTATGTCTCCAAAAAACATATAGTTCATAGCAAATCTGGGCCAAAAGGTTATGATAATGGAATTTAGAATACGCTGCTGTTGCTGGGTGTGGTGGCTCATGTCTGTAGTCCCAGCACTTTGGGAGGCAGGGGCTCAAGACTAACCTTGGCAACTTAGTGAGACCTCATCTTGACAATAAATCAAGAAATTAACCAGGTGTGGTGGTGTGCACCTGTAGTTCTAGCTACTCAAAAGACTGAGGTGGAAGGATCGCTTGAGCTCAGCAGGTTGAGGTTGCTTAGCCATGAGAATGCCAGTGCCCTCCAGCCTGGGAGATACAGTGAGACTCTGACTTGAAATAAACAAACAAACAAAACTTTGCTGCATTTTAGTTGTTCTATATGTACACAAGAATTTCATATAGAAGGAACTATAATTATCACTGTCTTATCCTTTTTCTCTGCAGTTGAGAAAACAAGACTGGGGATGATCAGTATGATGAATGTTTCAAACTTTAAATTTCTAGGAGAATACTATGTAAGAGAAAATGTATAGCAAATATATAAAATGATCTGGATTATAATAATTTCATTCTCTTTAAATGAGAAATGTATCTGGGCATGGTGGTTCACGCCTGTAACCCCAGCACTTTGGGAGGACGAGGCGAGAGGATTGCCTGAGCCCAAGTGTTCAAGACCAGCCTGGGTAACATGGTGAGACCTCGTCTCTACAATAAATCAAAATATTAGCCGGGCATGGTGGCACATGCCTGTAGTTCCAGCTACTTGGAAGACTGAAGTGGAAGGATTACCTGAACCCAGCAGGTTGAGGTTGCAGGGGCCATGAGCATGCCACTGCACTCCAGCCTGGGTGACAGAGTGAAATTCCACCTCAAAAAATAAAAATAAAATAAAATAAAATGAGAAATGTAGCATTCCCACTATTCTGAACTCAAATATACTGGAACACATTAATATATGTTATATTAATGTCTTTTAATGGTGTATTGCATGGGACTTTTATATGAACAATTATTTTTTAAAGATTTGCAGCCCATCAGAAATGCTGGGCATTTAAGACAGTCATTGTCAACATTTTATTTCCTCAATCCCACAATTTCAATAAAAAATTCAGCCCCAAAATAAGTGGAAATGAGGAGTTAAATCAAATACTTGTGAAAAATTCATAATATATTTTCTCTCATGCACTATGGATGGAAATAAATCTCATTTGCCTTAACTTTATTTCTACCTTCCTACTCATAAAACAAGAACTCAATACTTATTAAGCCCCAATAACATGTAAAGTATTGTGCTAGGTACTGCAAGAGATGCCAAAAATAAGGCCGGAGTCCTTGGGGAATATGCCATCTATAGTAGGAGAAATAAATAAGTACTGTATTCAAATTCTAAAGCAAGAATTTAATGCCACAGGACAGTTAAACTAAAGAACTTATGGAAATGTAAAGGAAGGATAAATCATACCATAGAAGAAAACAGAAAATGAAGATTCAACTTTGAAAGTTGAAAGGGCAGAGTGAGAGTGGGAAGCCATTTTTCATCTTGTTCTTAAACCCTGACACAATGATGAGAAAGTAGAAGCTATGCTTTTGGAGAAATGCACACTTTAAGTAAAATTAACTTTGCTGACTTTGTCTTTTCAGAAATCGACTTCCTGGTGCCAGGTATCAGAGGTATCTCATAGTGGCAATCAAGCTTGCCTAAAGTAAAAGGAATTTACAAGGCCTAAGACATCATGCATTGGACAAGGATTGTAAAAGTCATGAAACTTGTAATTACAAAAGTTATAACCGCTCAGAGGGAGAGCAGGTGGGGATTCGATCTTCCAGTAAATTGGACACTATCTATAGGGAAACCAAGGATCCCCCAAAGCTACCTGCTGGGAATGCCTAGGAGATAAGGGGAGGTACACCCTCCAGTAGGTCTAAGGAATGTCGTTTGGGAACGTGCAGGAAAATTAGAATCCTTTTCACACCCTTCTATAGGGGCTATGATAATGTGGGTGAACATTAAAGGGTCTCTGTGTCACAGGTTTGCCATGACATCCACAGGTGGTCGATAGGGAAGTCACGGCAGTCACGGACAACATCTCCAAGAAAAGGATTTAAGCCAGGACTCTGGGGGACTACGACGCCACACTTACCTAGAGTGTAGGCCCCTCCCTGTCTGTAGGGGGGGGTGAACCTTTCTTAAATAAATCTTTTCTTCTCTCACTTCTGTGTGTTGCAATTCTTTGCAATTTACTCGGATCTCTGGGTTGCCAACGCACACCCCCGGCTTGCCAGCTCCGGTGGTGCTGCGCCTCCCCTCCCCTCCACCTCTCTCCATCCACCCTCATCCTGTCCGTACCCTAACAAAAGTGAGACCTGTTCAGGGTAGAATTTCCAGAACAGGGGCTAAGCAAATAAGGAGAAATGAAGTACGGAATGACGACGTTTCAGCAACTTCAAGATATCCAGTCTCTCTAGAGGGAATGGGAGTAGCAGGAGAGAGGAAAAAAGCAACTGATCAGTGCATTCCCCTGAGCTGTTTTGCCAGATGCTGCTGTCTTTACCACATATTCTACTCTGGCAAAAAAAACAAAAAACAAAAAAACAAAAAACTATCACTTATTGACACTTTTCAATGCCCTTTAACCTGTGATCCTAAAACCAGCTCTTCTCAAACTTTCGCATGCATAGAAAACACCTGGGGTTCTGTTAAACTGAAGATTCTGATTCAGGAGGCCTGGGGTAGGGTCTGAGATTCTGCATTTCTAATAACCACTTAAATGCGTGGTTCCCAGCATCACTCGGGGAACCAGACAGACATCAAATGCCAGTTCTCGGCCCCCACCCTGGCCCCGCTGAATCAGAAACACGGGGTGAGGTCCAGCCCTGTTTTAACACCAAGCAGTCAAAGTTCGAGATCCACTCACAAGTCACAGATTTTCAAACGCGATTGCACACTGGTGTCACTTGAGGTTTTAAAAATAGTATCGAGGGCAAATCTCATCCCAAGAATGCTCAGGGTACGTGGTGGGGTCTGGGCAGGGGCCTTTAAAAAGCTCTCCCTGGTGATGCTAACATGCAATGAAACTTGAGAAATCCAGGAGGAAGGTGCGTGAACTTTCCCAGGCTTCATTTTCCTCCTGCGTAAAAGGTGGATAACATCCCGATGGCTCCTGACTTTTCTTCCAGGTGCTGGTATCTCCAGCCAGCGCTTGTTGGGTCTCGAGAGACCGCCTCCGCGCCCCGGGCCGCGAGGCCTCTGTCCGAGAACCCGAGGTCCCCATCGCCGACCGGCCAGAGCATCCGAGACGAGACTCTGCATCCGGCGCTGCATCCGGCGCGGCACCGGCGGCTCCCACGTGGCTCAGCATCCCGCCGGCGTCGGCCC
>NW_007260571.1:224061-240543 GCF_000164805.1 Carlito syrichta | reverse complement strand
TCCCCTGTCCGCCCTCCCCCTCGGTTCTTTGCAACACTCGTTCGGCAATCCTACCCCCTCGCGTCGCACGCTGCGTCGTTACAGTTGTAAAACTTCCCTGCTCGGGTTTAATTCATTTGGGTTTTATTAGCGCTTACGAAAGAAAAAAAAAAAAAAAAAAAAGAACGGGAGGCGGAGTGTGGCGCTTATTAATGCAAGCGCTTCCACTGAGGCAGGCGGTCCGGTACAGCAGACAGTACACTTCAAGCGCCGCATTTTGTAATGATGACATCCCTCTTGCAGTTCCTAGGCTCGGTGGGGGCGGGAAGCTTCCCACGAGTTATTCTTTTTTTCCATGTTTCTTCGCCTGGAATGAAGTCTTGAGGTATCCCTTACTCTGCGGGACTTGTAGCTACTGAAGTTTGCCCGTCAGTATTTCCGTAACTAGATAGACGTGGAAAGTCAGCCGGGCTCGGTGGCTCAGCCTGTCATCCCGCGCCTTTGGGAGGCTGAGGTGAGTGGATGGCCTGAGCCCGCGGGTTTGAGACCCGCCTGGGCAACTTGGCGAGACCTCATCTCTACAATAAATCAAAAAATCAGCCGGGCGTGGTAGCGCATGCCTGTAATTCCGGCTGCTTGGAAGGCTGAGGCGGAAGGATCGCCGGAGCCCAGCAGGCGAGGCTGCGGTGGCCGGGAACGGCCACTGCACTCCAGTCTGGGTGACAGAGTGAGACTCCAACTCAAAAAAAAAACCAAAACAACAAAAACCTTGATATCAGACTTTCAGCCTTTAGAATTGTGAGAGAATAAATTTATGTGGCTGAATGGATTCATGGGTAGACTCAACCATTTCAACAGAAGCCCAATATAGAGATGTGGAGTTATCCAGGAATGATCAGTAGAGAATCCTCCAGTAATGACTTGGCAGCCCCAGGCCAGTAATATGTCACTCTACTGCAGTCCTTTTCTCATTGATACCTTCTTATTTGTGGACATAACATTATTCTCTCTATCCCTGATACTTTCCCCTGATAAAACTCATATATTTCTTTTATGTTCTCATAACATTTGGTCAGTACTTTTGGAATCCTTATTGTAAGGTATCGTGTATGCTAACCTCTGCTGTTCAAATGTGAGCTTCAGAGACAAGATATTCATGTTTGTTTTACCAAGGCATAGTGCACGAAAGTTAAATACTCAATAATGTTAATTCAATAGAAGGGACTTTTGATAAGGTAAGGTATACTTCAAGCCACCATCAGAATGACCTCTACACTGTACCTGACCTGTGGAAACTGCTCTGTGCTTAGTTAATGCAAACAAGATGCTCAGTGCTACTCGATTGTTCTGTTTTGAAATCTAAACTGTTAGCAGGTCCTTTATTATATAAACTAAAATTTTTCTCACTATACCTTTTAGCAGGCTAAAAGCCTGTAATTTCTTCAACCTCTGCAATTAAATTATTTGCTAGACTTCATTATTCTGCTCACCTTCAGTTTCTTCATGTTTCTCTTACATCAAAATTTTAGAAAAAAAGAGGTGGAGGAGAATAACTGTGGAAGAGGGAGACTTGAGCATTGAGTAGGTTGAAGGAGCTTGGGAAATAGGGACTTAAGAAAAATAATGTGGGAGATGGTAAGAGAAATTTCTAAGACTAATGCTTTAATTCCAAAAATTGAGCTTGCCAACAAAAAACTATAAATACATAGATATACATATATTTTCCAGTTCAGTCTAAAAATTTGAGTGCCTAACTTGAATATGGTCCTATAATGAGAACTGTGTAGGAAACAAAGATGAATAAGGTACATCCCCTGCCTAAAGACATTTATAATATAATCATATTTGCTAGGATGAATATAAACTGATGAGACTAAATTCTTAAAATATATATAACCTTAACTTACACGTCTGAACTGCATTTATTCCACTGGTGTTACTCTTGCTGAAATTATATTTGGAATTCTACTTATAATTACTGTCAAATTCTTTTTTTTTTTTGAGTTGGAGTCTCACTCCGTCACCCAGACTGGAGTGCAGTTGCACGCTCCCGTCCACCGCAGCCTCGACCTGCTGGGCTCAGGCGATCCTTCTGCCTCAACCTTCCAAGTAGCTGGAACTACAGGTGCACCCTACCACACCTGGCTAATTTTTTAAAAAATTTGTTGTAGAGATGAGGTCTTGCCAAGTTGCCCAGGCTGTTCTCGAACCCGTGGACTCAGGCAATCCCCTCACCTCGGCCTCCCAAAGTGCTGAGATTACAGGCTTGAGCCACTATGCCTGGCCTGTCATATTCCTTAGTACATATAAAAATACCCTCTACAGAAATAAATCTTTTACTTTGTAGCAGAATTTTTTGGAAAACATTGTGATTAGAGCCAAATATTTTATAAGACAAGTGAACAGATTGGAAATACCAGATTTGTTGCTGTTTTGCCCTTTGCCAAACTTTGTCCAAAGGTAATATCTCACCTTGGAAGCTGGCTTAGTTTCTCAAGAAAGTTTCCTCCTCAAAGGAGTGATGAATTACTGGCAAATTGCCCCTAAAAGAGATTCTAGAAGAGTTCCAAAGAGATTATAGCAGGGATGGATGGAGGGAATACTTTCTTAAGGTGATCACTTTGAAGGGTCACACTTCAGTGAATAGATTGTGGTATTTGGAAGAACTCTTTTTTTTACCTGTGGTTGGTCAGTATCTGAGCTTGTCTGTAGCTGGTCAGTTGTTGCTCCTGAAGATTTTGTTCCATCCCTTTTTTACATTCTGTCTAGTGTTTTCCATTGTTTCCAGTCCTTTTAGCTTTCTTTCTTTCTTTTTTTTTTCTTTTTCAAGTCATTGATTTGGATACCATTTAATAGCAAGAGATGATTTGAAGTTACTTATTACTTTAAATTCCTATGCTTGTCATGTTTATGTTGATGAATTAATGTGCTTTTCTCACCCCCTTTTTCTCTTTAGTGTCCATCTTAGACTCACAAGAGTTACTCTTCATGGTCTTGGATGTCCTCAATACTTTCCATTTATATTAAGTATTAGTTTAAGTTTACCAAAGCTAGAAAGAAGTATAAGATGACAATAACAAAGAATCTGTAACCATCTGCTTGTGACTGTTTTCTTTGTAGTTTGAGTAGTTAGCTCTGTTTGTTTTAGGTATTTTGCCTTTTGTTTTATAAGAGCTAAATAATCTTTTATTTATTTCATTATTACTAAAAGGCCTTAAATGGCTTTAGCCATTTTTTCTTTTCCTTATATACACTCTGGAAAATGGGAGCTTGTTTGGGCTTTAAGTCCAAAGACTAGTACAGTATATCAGCTTCCAGTTATGTTTTATTTATTTATTTTTTTGAGTTGGAGTCTCACTTCATCACCCAGGCTGCAGTGCGGTGGCATGCTCACGGCCAACCCGGTGTCAACCTGCTGGGCTCTGGCAATCCTTCCACCTCAGCCTTCCACATAGCAGGAACTATAGGCACGTGCTACCATGCCCTGCTAATTTTTTTGTTTTTTATTTTTATTGTAGAGATGAGGTCTTGCCAAGTTGCCCGGGCTGGTCTCCAACCCGCAGGCTCAGGCAATCCACTCATCTCGACCTCCCAAAGTGCTGGGATTATGGGCTAGGCCACCAAGCCTAGCCCCAGTTAAGTTTTAAAATTGAGTACTGCTTTGTTTTAAATAACTGAAAAGATTATCTACACAAATAAATAGTTAAATAAAAATGATGACTCTTATCAAGTATTTATAGAACCATTTTTGTTTATGAAGAACAGGCAGTTTGTATTTTTTACCTTTATATAATGTTCTTCATTACCATAGAGTTATATTTCTCGGTGGTATTTCATATGGAATATAAATTATGAAATTTTTAGTTGTTGCTAATAATAAGGAAAATTCAAAAATAATTTCTTGCGCAGTTTTTTTCAGACATGATTATTTGCTTAAAGTTGAGAATGATACCTCAGGTAAAAATCATCAATTTGTTCTCTTGCTGTGTTATAGTAAATGGAAATCAGTAATTGGACATTAATTTTTGGAGATTTTTGTTTTTGCCGGAAGTTATAATTTTGTTCTAAAGTGTAGTTTATAGTATATAAACCATTTTTCACTTACGTCTACTAACGATTACTTTTTTTAAATAGTGAATTTATGGCAGAAGAAAGCAATGAAAAATTCTGGCAGTTTTTGGAAACTGTACAAGAATTAGCAATTTATAAGCAAACAGGTAGGTGATGTACAAATTGTAACTCGTAAGATCTGTATTTTTGTGCACACATTAGATATGTTTGTTTTTTTTAATTAATCTTTATTTTAAAGATGTGGGGTACAATTCAGGATTAGGCAGATAAGTGGTCATTAAACAGGTAAGCTTTGGGTCTGCTTGTGGTGTCCCCACTTGTTTATTGTTTTTTAAAAGTAATGGTTAAGTGTGAATGCCTAATTGGGTTAATAAATCAGAACATTAAATTTGAAAAGATGTTTTAATGGAAATCATTCTAAGCATCTATTTCCAAAAATATTAGGCTTTAATACTTTATTATAAGAGAATTCATATAATTAGTAATATTGCATTCTGATCAGGAAGAAATCAAAATTGCTGGTGCGCCTATAGCTTAGCTACTCAGAAGGCTGAGACTGGAGGAGTGCTTGAGCCCAGGAGTCAGAGACCATCCTGAGCACCATAGACCCTGTATCTTTAAAAAAATTTGCTGAGTTATAGTTTGTTTTCCTCTAGGTTTATTTGAAATAGTGTTAGTTTTGCATCTACTAATAGTACATTTTTCCTTTTTAAAAATACTTTATTTTTTAAAGCAGTTTTAATAAGTTCACAGCAAAATTGAGCAGAAAGTACAGAGATTTCTCACAGACTCCTGCTCCCACACGTGAATAGCCTCCCTCATTATCAGCATTCCTGACTAGCATGGTACATTTGTTAAAATTGATGACCCTACATTGACGGAATATTATTGCCCAAAGTCCTAGTTTGCATTAGGGTTCACTCTCGGTGGTGTACATTCTGTGGGTTTGGAAAATATATATATAGTGCCATGTATAGTGCCTTTTTGATGCCAGAGTACTTTTATTCTTAAACTGTTACAGAGATTTTTAATACTTGCCCTCAAAAAGTCAGGTAATCAATGTGCTTTCATTTCACAATCCATAAGATAGAGCTAGTAATTCCTGTTTTTATAAATATATGGGAGTATATGTATTTATCTATACATACATCCATCTTCCTTAGAATTAACAAGTGTTTATTAATATGGTAAAGATATTGAATAGGTTTTCGTAGCAGAAGCTAACAGGTTAATTTTTCTAAAGAAAGTTTAGTTGTTTTCCTATCTCTACAGAGAATAGAATAGATTATATGAATATAGAATTCCTTGAGATTGAAATTTTTAGCCATTCAGGCAGAGAAAAAACATTATTCTCTGGGTGAATATAGTTTATGATTTTATTCCTGAGTGTAAATACGACAGTGACAAATGTTTTAAGTGTTCATTTACTGGAGTAATTTTATGATTTCACAAGATTAATTTTAAAAATAAAGAGATCAGACATAGCTTTAATGACATTTTAAACTGAAATTTTCCAAAAACAAATTGTTTTCCCTTTCAAAAAACTTTTCCTGAAAATTTTTTTAGTCATAAGAGATTTTAGCCACTGCTTTAGATGCTGGATATACACAGATAAATAAATGTGATATATGTTCTAAGGCCTTCATACTATACTGAAGGAAACATACAGCAAAGTATTCTATTAGATGATAAGAGCTTAACACTTACAATATAATTCTGTTCACTTCATTTATAATGGTAAGAGTCTAATGCATGTGTGTGTGAGATTACTGCTGACCCTGTTAAATGTGGGAAAGAATGATATAAAAGAAATTATGCTGACTGTTAGATTTTACTGAATAAGTTTTCAAGACATTTGTCCCAAAGGAAACATTTAAGTCCTTGGTTACTTGTAATATTTTAGGTTGTTGAATATTCACCCTCTAAATACTCTTTACTGAAGAATAATTCTTAGTGATCCACTTGCCTTAAAAAAATGTAAATACTGAACATTTAACTTTTTGAATTCAAGTACTAGTTTCATACCATTTAATGTGAACACTTTATATTACGTGCCTGAAAATTAAGACCTTTTAAACATTGAATTGCCTGATTAAAAAAAAAATTATAGGCCCGGTGCGGTGGTTCAAGTCTGTAATCCCAGCACTTTGAGAGGCCAAGGTGAGGGGATTGCCTGAGCCCATGGGTTCAAGAACAGCCTGGGCAGCTTGGCGAGACCTCGTCTCTACAATAAATGAAAAAATTAGCTGAGTGTGATAGTGGGTGCCTGTAGTTCCGGCTACTTGGAAGGCTGAGTCAGAAGGCCCAGCAGTTCGCTGCTGGGGTGGCCATGAGCGTGCCACTGCTCTCCAGCCTGCGGGACGGAGTGAGACTCCAACTCAAAAAAAAAATAATTATATGGTTCTGCCAGAATTAATTATTATTATCTTTTTTTTTTTTTGAGTCAAGGTCTCTGTCTCCCGTGCTGTAGTGCAGTGACATGATCATGGCTCACCACAGCCTCGACCTCCTGGGCTCAGGCAATCCTTCTGCCTCAGCCTTCCCTGTAACTGGGACTGCAGGCATGCACCACCACACCCAGCTAATTTTTTAAAAAAATTTTGTAAAGACAAGATCTCACTATGTTGCTTAGGCTGGTATTGAACTCCTAGGCTCAAGCAGTCCTCTTGCCCGGCCTCCCACAGTGCTGGTATTATAGGCATGAGCCACTGCACCTGTTTAGAGTTAAGTATTTATTGACACCTCAAGTCAAGTGGCATGATATTAGTTAACCTATTGTAGTTTTGTATGGTGAGTGAGATATGTCAACCAAGATTTATTTGACTTCAGAATTCTTGTTTATTTTTACTTTTCCATGTGCTCAGCATGTAAGAATGTCATTTGCAAAGTCCTTGAAGATTTTAATGGTTTCTATACAAGTGAAGTTGCTCGTATATTTTAATGGAAGAGATTTTCAGAAAATGTTATGACTTTCCATTAATTATTCAGTTGCTTGTACCTGAGAACCAGATTTGGGGTAGGAAGATAATTGCAACTTAGGTGTTTCACATTTGAAATGCTTGCAAAATACCCTAATGGAGATACATTGCTAAGCTGATATATGAGTAGGGATTTAAATTTTAAAAATTCTAAAATAAAGGGCAGGATTTGGAATTATCAACGT
This sequence comes from Carlito syrichta, assembly GCF_000164805.1. Classification (NCBI taxonomy): domain Eukaryota; kingdom Metazoa; phylum Chordata; class Mammalia; order Primates; family Tarsiidae; genus Carlito; species Carlito syrichta. The sequence goes on along the minus strand of NW_007260571.1, from coordinate 233,330 downwards.
GAAGAGGGTAATTGAAGTTACAGGGAGAAGGCTTAGAATGAAAATAAAATAGGATCTAAGGGCAGAATCCTGAGGACACCAATGTTTGAGAGATGATGAGACGAAGAACACACAATAGAGACTAAGGAAGAGTACCTATAGAGGTGGGTGCAAACCTAGCAAAGTATGACGTCTTGAAAGTCAGGAAAATAATATGCAGTAAATAAACAATGTTACCAAATACTGTAGACAGATAAAGAAATGTAAACATGCACCTAATATTTTTAACAGCCGAAGAACTATTAATAACTTTAATGAGAGCCATTTCATTGGTGTAGCAATCTAGACTTTAGTAGGTTAAGTTGTGAGTAGAGGTTGAGAAAGTAGAGGTAAGCATTGTTATGTCTTTCAAGACATTTGACTATGGATGGAAGGAATAAGGTGAGTTAATAACTGGCTTGTGGACACTGCCACTTTTTTTTAAAAAAAATGAAAATGATTTATGTACATTAGATGCCAGTAGTCAAAATGTCGTAAAAGTCGAGGTTGGAGTTCAAGGTTGTGGTTAACTGTGGTTGCGCCACTGCTCTCTGTCCTGGGCAACAGAGCGAGATCCTGTCTCAAAAAAAACCCCAAAATTATCTGTATAATTTTTAAATTCTGTCCCTCTCGTTAGACTATAAGCCGTGAAAGCAGGGTTCTTTCCTAACTTTTTGACTATGCATTTCCACAAAAGAGACAGTTAATAAATTTCTTGAATTAATATTGAATAAATATTATTAATAGGTTTCATCATTCTAGATATGCCTCTTCTTATATATCAACCATTTAATGGATATAGGAGTCAAGAGTTTATAGAAAGTAAACTTCTGAACTCAAGTGGTCCTCCCACCTCAGACTCCTGAGTAGCCGCTACAGGCATATGCCACCATGCCTGGCGAATTTTTTTTTTCTTCTGGAAATACCGTCTTGCTGTATTGCCCAGAGTGGTCTCAAACTCCTGGCCACAAGCATTGATCTTGCCAGGCATGTTGGCTCATGCCTGTAATCCCAGCAATTTGGGAGGCTGAGGCCAGAGAACTGCTTGAGCCCGAAAGTTCAATACCAGCCTGGGCAGCATAGCGAGACCACGTCTCTACAAAAAAAAAATTAAAAATTAGCCAGGTGTGGTGGCATGTGCCTGTATTCCCAGCTACTAGGGAGGCTGAGATGTAAGGATTCTCTGAGCTCAAGTAGTAGACACTGCAGTGAGGCATAATTGTGCCACTGTACTCCAGCCTAGGTCACAGAGTGAAACCCTAACTTACAAAAAAAAAAAAAAAGATCTAGCAATGGTATAGAGCTCACTATCAGACTTTATGCTACAGTTTCTCCATTTCTTGGTTATATGAAGTTTACTTTCTGCTTGATGCCTCATGACTAACTCTTGGACTAATGGCCCTTGAGTACTTCACATACATGATTATTTGTGTGAATTCTATACTTAGATTTTTAGCTTTAGAGTCCTGTAGTTTTACTAGAGAATGTTGCAATGCTGATCATTCTGTGTCTTTTTGTATGTAGTTTTGTTACCCTTTAATTCTAGAGAGTTTTCTTGGATTATAGTCTTAATTATTCTGTTATATTACCTTGATTTTCTGCCTTAGAGTATACAAGCATCCATATTGTTAATCTCGTCTGCCTGATTTCTCTGTCATTTACTCTCAAATCTTTTTTTCGTTTTCCTTCTATTTGTATTTGTTTCATTTTCCTCACATTCCCCTGTGAATTTTCTATTTCTCTGTTTATGTTTTCCTTGAAAAGAAATTACCAGAGGATGTCCAGGAACCAACCTATGGATGCCTAAACCAGTGATATCCAGAGCTGCCCTGTTGTTACCTTGTCTCCTCTGGCTGGCCCTGGAATGACATTGCCGTTTCTGGCACAATGGCAATGATACAGACAATGACTGTACTCAGGACAAATTAGAGAAAGAAAAGGGCACAAATAGAAAGTTTTCTCCCTGCTTATTATCCCCATTAGTGCCGTCAGGCCATTTTCAGCTCTAGGCTGCTGAAATTCTCTTCTGCCCTCTCCCATTAAATGATTTCTGTCTCTTCAGGGGTGTTGGAGAATTTTTAAATTCTAGGATCCATCCTTCTCTTTTATATCTTTGGGATCTTTGGAGATGGGTTTAGAGAAGGGAACCAGCAGCTCAAGTTAGTTTGCTCCAGTTCTAGACAAGATGACATTTGCTCTTGAAGATCTGGCTCAAATCTGTTTCCTAGAAGTATTCTGGACAGTTATTACTCTTGGTTATCTATACTAAATCTCAGTGGAATTTATTAATACATATACTTTGAAATTTATTAACAGTCATTTGTCTTTAACTTTGCTTTGCTAATCTTAATCTCCTCTTAAATTGTAGGTAGGACCTCTATTTTAATCTTTGTAATATAACCCTACAACCTTGGAGTAGGTTGATCTGAAATGCTGGCATTTCTAAATCGATTTTAATGGCAAGATTATTTTCACCTGTCTCATGCTGAGTGCTTGGATATCACTGGAAGATCAAAAATTAATAATACAGCTGAGATCTTGATTTTTTTCTCAGACTGCTCATAATCAAACCTAAGATATGATTATATGGCATTAATTAAGTTAGATTTACAGTGAGGTGTGCCAGTCTGTCTAAGATACTAACTTTTTTTTTATTTCTTTTTATAGAATCAGATTATTCTTATTACAACTTAATCCTGAAGAAAGCTGGACAGTTTTTAGACAATTTACACATCAACCTCTTAAAGTTTGCTTTCTCTATAAGGGCATACTCTCCAACTATTGAGATGTTTCAGCAGGTGTGTAAAAATATAACTGTATTTGACAAAGAGTCATGCTAGCAAAGTAGATCAAGCTATTTAATGTGAACATCTTTGTTGAATATTATTTACAAGCTTATACTTGGTTCCGTAGCCTATCATTGGTTATATTATTGTCGTTATTGATTATAATATGATTGAATATATTATGTAATTTCTATCATTATTTGGAAAAAGGAAATTATGAGGACAAATCACCATTGAAATTAGCTACCAGCTGGGCATGGTGACTCACGCCTGTAATTCCAGCACTTTGGGAGGCAGAGACAAGAGGATTACCTTATCCCAAGGGTTTGAGACCAGCCTGGGGAACTTGGCAAGAGCTCGCCTCTACAATAAATTAAAAAATTAGCCGGGTATGGTGGCATGTGCCTGTAGTTCCAGCTACTTGGAAGGCTGATGTGGAAGGATCACCTGAACCCAGCAGGTGGAGGCTGTGGTGGTCGTGAGTGTGCCACTATACTCTATCCTTGGCAATAGAGTGAGACTCTGACTCAAAAAAAAAAAAGAAAGAAAAAAAAAAACTACCATGAAAATTTTAATATAATTTTTTATTAACTTTGAAGTATGTATTTCTTAGGATAAAGTTGATGTTATTGAAATGTTACTTAGATTCTGCCCTCATATAGATTTTTTAAAATTAGAGCAATAACTTAAGAGTAGTTGATGAGTTATTTTAATCAAAGTAATGTGTGAGTTTTTTAATCATATTGTAATTATCAACTACTGTAGCTAAATATAGTCTTTGAAATCCTAGATTGCAGCTGATGAGCCGCCACCAGATGGTTGTAAAGCATTTGTGGTTATTCACAAGAAGCACACCTGTAAAATTAATGAGATTAAAAAGCTGCTGAAGAAGGCTCCTTCAAGGTAAGTTAATAATGAAAGAATAGAGAGGAGAGTTGAAATCACAGACATTTCTTATAATAAAAATGTTTAATATTCTTAAACATTTTATGTCCTAGAATGTAATGTGTATTGAAAAACTTTATCTGGAACTATTTTGTCTTAATTAGCCTTTAATTTTAGAATATATGTTATACCAAAATATCATAAAACACATGAAATATGTTTTATATAAGCGTTTTTTGAAATAAACACGCAAAACTGTGGATTTATTTGGACTGTATCTTTTTAAATATAAACAGAACGCATACCTGGGGAATAACAAAATTAAGAATAAAAGCAATAATGTAGGCTGGTGTGGTGGCTCACTCCTGTAATCTCAGCGCTTTGGGAGGCCGAGTTGGGAAGATTACTTGAAGCCAGGAGTTCGAGACTAGCCTAGGCAACATAGTGATACTGTCTCTACAAAAAATAAAAATTAAAAAAAATTAGCTAGGCATGGTAGCATGTGCCTGTAGAACTCAGGAGACTGAGGTGGGAGGATCACTTGAATTTGAGGTTACAGTGAGCTATGATCATGCCATTTCACTTTAGCCTGGGCCACAGAGTGAGACTCTGTCTCTTAAAAAAAATTTTTTTTAGTTAGAGCCTCACTCTGTCAACCAGACTCAATAGCAGTGGCACGCTCATGGCCACCCCAGTGTCAACCTGCTGGGCCCTGGCGATCCTTTCGCTCAGCCTTCCAAGTAACTGGAACTACAGGCGTGCACTACCATGCCTAGCTAACTTTTTTGATTAATTGTGGAGATGAGGTCTCACCATGTTGCCCAGGCTGATCTTGAACCCGCAGGCTCAGGCAGTCCTTTCGCCTCAACCTCTCCAAGTGTCGGGATTATAGGCTTGAGTCACCGTGCCCGGGCAAATAAATGTTTTTAAAAGTAAAGTGGAATTGCCTTTTTTATAATATATTTACTAAGACCTTTTTTTTTTTTTTAACTTTTTGTAAGTGTTTAATTTTAAAGAAGCAAATCAAGATAATTATTAATTTATTAGTTATTTTTACAAAGAAATACCTACCAGTGTATGTTTTATTGCCTGATTGTTTATACTTAAAAAAACAATAATTGTTTACTTTTGAAAGAGCTCTTTGGCTGAGTGCGGTGGCTCAGCCTGTAATTTCAGCACTTTGGGAGGCTGAGGCGAGAGGATTGCCTGAGCCCGGGGGCTCGAGACCAGCCTGGGCAACTTGGTGGGACTTCATCTCTACAATAAATTACAAAAACTAGCTGGGCGTGGTAGCGTGCATCTGTAATTCCAGCTACTTGAAAGGCTGAGACAGAAGGATCGCCTAAGCCCAGCAGGTCAACACTGCGGTGGCCGTGAGTGGGCCACTGCACTTCGACCTTGGCAATAAGTGTGAGACTCCAACTCAGGAAAAAAAAAGAGCTCTTTATATATTAAACAGTAATTTATATTTAATTACTCATATTTATACTTTTTACTTGTTATAAACCTTTTCTAATATTTTCTTATACTTCAAAGTGGTTTTAATATGTAAAAGCCTTTTATTTTTATGTAGTCAACTTTTTCCTGTGCGTGTGACTTTTGTACTGTTTTGATACTTAATAGTTTTTTTTCAAGCCTGGTTGAGATTTTATTAATACTGTCCAATAGCTTTCTTTAAAAGTTTTTTCTTTTGTGTACCAGAGGTGTCAAAAAAATGTATAAACATTTTAAGGGATGCTGTGTATTACTTTTAGTTCACCATAATCAGAAGTGTCTGGATGCTGATGGTAACCACTTTGAGCACCTCTTGTAATTGCAGAAGTCAAAGGTGACTTGTATTCATCTTTTGTTATTGGTATATATTGAGTATTACCATTTTATACTGTTTTTTTCCTTAAAATGTGTAGACATTTTTTCGCACCCTCTATTAAATTTTTAATCTGTCTGTAATTTATTTTTGTCAAAAAGTAAGTCTTCAACCTAGTAGATAGTCAATTATTGTATTATATTTATATTTTTATCTATTTCATAGCTATTTTTGCTGCTCTGTCTTGTAGCAGTGCCATACTGTTTTAACATTTATTGCTTTAGAATATATTTCAGTATCTGAAGTGAAATTTCTTCTTCATGCTGCTTTTTTCCTGCATAATTTCTTAGTTCCTTGTATTTGTTGATGTTTTAAAATTAGAATCCTTTTGTCCTCCAAGCTGTCCCTCCACAAAAGCCCTAGTACAGTTTGATTAGAATTATGTTAAATCTGTTGGTTAATTTAGGAAAAATTTATATCTATTGTTTTGAATTTCTCATTATACAGCATGGTATGGCTTTCTGTTCTTACCTTACTTAAAACTTAAAGACAGAAATAATTGCTTTATTTTATCAATTTTTTCATCTACTGAGATGGATACAAAGATTTTCTCATTGGATATACTGATGTATTAAAATTCAGTTTAAAATATACTGTTGCATTTCTAAGGAAAGCTACTCATTAATACTCATTAATTGTATGGGATTATCTTCATTTACTTTTGAATTAAGATTGCTTTGTTTTTATGTTTCTCTTTTAATAAATGAGGCTAGCTGTATGTTTGTTTACATTATTTGATGTTCTTTTTATTAGAGTCATTCTAACTTTACTTAGTGAATTATGCAGCCCTATTATTTTGGATGAGTTAATATAGCATAGGAATTATCTGTTCCTTTAAGTATAAATGAACTCACTATAAAATTTTTGTCACTAGTGTATTTTTCTTTTTCTAGTGCATTTTTTCAAGGAGATTTTGGTAGTACTTAAGGTTTATTATATTGTCATTGGTTGCTAGTGTCAGATTTTATAATTTTTAATAGAAATTAATGTATCTTGAGGATTACAAAAAAATTTACATGAAGCTAGTAGGAAAAGCAATCTGCCATGGGCCCTGTGAGTTCTTGCATGTTCTTTTTTAGTGAAAAATGCAAGATTCTGATCAGTCTTTACCTGGGACACTTCTCAGGGTTATGTTTGCAGCAAGCAATGTTGAAGAATGAGGTAATGTCTCCCTTCTGGGATGGGGATGGGGGAACAGGTTTGTTTTACTGCTTTCTGTAAAGCAGTGGTTCCCCAAGTCCAGTACTCTTCAGCTGAAACACACACCAACTGTTTGTGTAGTTTCCACCTAGATCCATATTTTTTTGTTCCCTGTGGGACTTGCTGCCTGCTATGTCATGAACAACAAAGTCACATGTCTTTGACCCAGGACTTCATGTCTTCTATCAGATACACTAAAAGGCTAACTTATTAGTTTGTAAGTCAGGTAAAATCAGACTGTAGACTCTTATAGTTGTTAATAGTTTTGGAGACTGTCAAGGGTGAAATGTTGACAGACATATGACTTTCTGAAAGATGAAGGACAAGGGCTCCACAGGTTGGGGAGAAAAAAGTCAACATTTAAATTTCTTCCCACTGCCTGCCTCTCTCTGTGTGTTCTTGGTGGATAATAGCAGTCTTGATAACTACTTTTTAGCCTCTGACACATACTCCTTGATCTGTGTTTCTAAAGGAAAAGGTGCTCAAACTTGACTGATTTGATGTGCTATTGTTTTGGTTCCCATGTCTGAATATATAACTCATTATGGTATTTCACATACTTATACCATGAATGCTTGTGAAGTCCAGTGGGAAATGCTCTCATTTAGTGATTACTACATGGACTGTCTGCTCCCAGGTGGTGCAGCGGAAACAACAAAGAATCCCAGAAGGAGAAAGAACAGTTACAACTTTAGTTATAGATTTCATGTTTGCTGGACTACCCCGAGAGGCTGTTTCCAAGTACAACAGTGCCACCTGCCTAACTCAGCCACCAAGTATATTCCTTTTTAAAACAAGGAGCTCTTAAGCTGCTGCTAAGCTCTTGTTTGAACTGAATGTCTGACCCAAGGAAGGCTTATAACTCTGCAATGTGACATTTACATTTTGGTGCCTTGCAAGGTGGAAGGGATCTAGCAAGCCTTTCTCTGTTCAAATGCAAATGGTATATTCAGAAGAACAACTGCTTGGCCCTAGCGTGATCTCAGGTATACATGAAAAATTGGCAGCTACCACGCTAGTGGCAAGCTAAATGCCCTATTCCACTGCCTGAAATGTAGGCATTGGTTCAGCAGGGCCCTGAATTCACAGTGGTTTCCCTAAATGCCTGGGTCAGGCTGCTGATATATTCCACAAAGTTAAAAGGTAGTAGTGTCTAGTGTCTTTAGACTGCTGCTGCTACCATTCAGCCAAGCACCAGCTTTGTAAAACCAAAAGCTGGTATGGTCACTCTACTCAGTGGGCATAACCTGAGGCAGTCATTCTCTCCTTGACCAAAACCTGACCCCTTGATGAAACTTGCTACATTTATACTGACTCTTGGGCGGTTGCCAATAGCCTACCTGCCTTGTCTGCCACTTGGAAGACTACAGACTGGCAGAGAAAATGGTACCAAATAGTTTTTGGTCTGAACTTGAAGTGTACCCACCCCTCGCCCATGTACATTGTACCCGATATGTGTTTTTTTTGGTCCTTCCACCCTTTCCTCCCCCTTCTGAGTCTCCAGTGTCCATTGCACTATTCTCTATGTCTTTGTAGATCCTTAGTTTAGCTCCCTGTTACAAGTGAGAATTTTCAGTGATTGGTTTTCTGTTCCCAATAACTCCTATTTTAATATTTTTTCTGTGAACTTTTGGGGTAGATAAAATGATGGTTCTTAAACCATGGAACAGGAAGTAGAAGGAAGAGATGAAGAATCATTCTAACTTTCTTTGTGACTAGCAGAACAACTAACTTGTTCTAAGTGGTACGGTTGACTGTAAGTTACGATTCTAAGTTGACAGCATAGATTTTGTAGTTGATTTTGCCAAATTTTACCAAATTGTAGTACTAAGTTATTGTTAGTTTTTAACTTCATTAAGAATTTTTGTCTCTTTTCTGTATCTTTGTAAATATTTTTGGGTATAGTGTAAAACTTAGTGTCAGAGACTGCTCTCCAAATGCCCCTTCTAGTCAGCTTGACCCTCTTTTTTGTGGCTTTATTCTTTTGTCCAAAATGGAAAGCAAGCTGGACTCAGTGGCTCAGCCTGTAATCCCGCGCTTTGGGAGGCCGAGGTGAGTGGATTGCCCGAGCCCGCGAGTTCGAGACCCGCCTGGGCAACTTGGTGAGACCTCATCTCTACAATAAATCTAAAAAATTAGCCAGGTGTGGTAGCACACCTGTAGTTCCAGCTACTTGGAAGGCTGAGGCGGAAGGATCGCCGGAGCCCAGCAGGTCGAGGCTGCGGTGGCCGGGAGCGGCCACTGCACTCCAGTCTGGGCGACAGAGTGAGACTCCCACTCAAAAAAAACCAAAAAACAAAAAAAATGGAAAGCAGTTAGAATATTCCTCCACTAAATTATGTATCCTTATGTATAAATAAATATAAATACAGTTATGATTTGTCATTGTGGAGCAGGATTCATATATATTCTTGTTCATTGTATTTTCACCTGACATGTAGTAGATGCTCAAAAATATTGTTGAATGAATGATACCATATTTAAATGAGCAAGTACATTTAACTATTCCATGT
>NW_007260571.1:223536-223793 GCF_000164805.1 Carlito syrichta | reverse complement strand
AAGAAAGGAGGAGTCATGATCTTAATCTCAGACAAAATACCCTTTAAGCTATCAAAATTTAAAAAAAGATACAGAAAGTCACAACATAATGATAAAGAGTTCAAAACCATCAACAAGAAATATCCATCCTAAACATATATGCACACAACATAGGAGCACCAACTTTCATAAGACAGCTTCTAGGTAAACTAAAAAATGATATCGACTCCAACACCATCATAGCTGGGGACTTCAATACCCCACTCACAACCCTAGAC
>NW_007260571.1:219071-219343 GCF_000164805.1 Carlito syrichta | reverse complement strand
CAGTGTGCATACATGGCAGTAAAACTTATAAGTAAATCTCAATACACCTGATGGAAAGTGCATAGCAGAATTATTTTTCTCTGTCTTTCTAAGTTTTACTTCTTTCTAGATATTTTTTAACTTCTATTTCCTGGTAGATTTGTTAGTCAGCTTTGGAAAGCTGTTTCCCCTAGGGCTAAGATTAGAAACTAAATTACCATGATAGTTTTGTCGCCCTGCCCCTAGCCAGGCAGAACATTTTCTTTTGTTTTGTTAATTACCAAAACTCTGTC
>NW_007260571.1:192394-219051 GCF_000164805.1 Carlito syrichta | reverse complement strand
GATTGCCCGAGCCCGCGAGTTCGAGACCCGCCTGGGCAACTTGTGAGACCTCATCTCTACAATAAATCTAAAAAATTAGCCAGGTGTGGTAGCACACCTGTAGTTCCAGCTACTTGGAAGGCTGAGGCGGAAGGATCGCCGGAGCCCAGCAGGTCGAGGCTGCGGTGGCCGGGAGCGGCCACTGCACTCCAGTCTGGGCGACAGAGTGAGACTCCCACTCAAAAAAAACCAAAAAACAAAAAAAATGGAAAGCAGTTAGAATATTCCTCCACTAAATTATGTATCCTTATGTATAAATAAATATAAATACAGTTATGATTTGTCATTGTGGAGCAGGATTCATATATATTCTTGTTCATTGTATTTTCACCTGACATGTAGTAGATGCTCAAAAATATTGTTGAATGAATGATACCATATTTAAATGAGCAAGTACATTTAACTATTCCATGTTCTGTGATAGATATATAGGTAGTTTATGGGTTTTTTTAATAAACAAAATCTAATTGAACTTCCTAATATATATCAAGTTGAACTTCCTTGAACATCCTTTGTTACGGTTAACTTATTAGATAAATTTCTAGAACTAAAATCACTAGGTAAGTATGTATATACATTTAATATGAATACTGGACTTCAAAATTGTTCTTCAGAAAGCTAAAGTTTTATATTTGTTCTAAAATTTTTACCTATGCTAATTTGTATTATTTTTCTTTTTAATTGTACTCCATTCATTAAATGAAAATTACTACTTTTAAATGTTACCTACTCAATTTTTAAAGATCGTTTTCCCTTTTATCCAGTTATTCTCTATAGATATAATTTTTCTGCCTATAATATGTCGAAGCAGTTCCTGAGTTAAATCTTTTTTTTTTTTTTGAGTTGGAGTCTCACTCTGTCACCCAGACTGGAGTACAGTGGCCGCTCCCGGCCACCGCAGCCTCTACTTGCTGGGCTCTGGAGATCCTTCCGCCTCAGCCTTCCAAGTAGCTGGAACTACAGGTGTGTGCTACCACACCTGGCTAATTTTTTGATTTATTGTAGAGATGAGGTCTTGCCGAGTTGCCCGGCCGGGTCTCGAACCCATGGGCTCAGGCAATCCACTCACCTCAGCTTCCCAAAGCGGGGGGTTACAGGCTTAGCCACTGAGCCCGGCTTCTGAGTAAATCTTAAAAGCAAATTTGGTATAGGAAAGAAGCTATCTCTCTATCTCAGGTTAATGAACAAATGGTAGAGAGCCCTTACCTCTAGAAAGTTTATTCCCTTTTTTCTCATTTTTCCTTTTATATTCAATATCAAGATTTATCTATAAGCTTTGTTTCATTAGCAGCCTTTTAGTTTTCACCAAAGTAAATTCTTTGAAGGAAGAATTTCTCAGACTAATTTTAAAATGTAAGATATCCCATGCAAATTACTAAATTTACTTATACAGTACTCATTTGATAAAGTCAATTTTTAAAAATGATAACCCAGCTGATATATGTGTCATTTGAGTTCCAAGGATTCAGTTGAAATTTGTGAGAATAATTTTAGTAATTTCACCCAATTTAAAAATCTTTCACTTCTCTTTTCACATGTGAGACATGATTTCAGTATTATGTTCTTTTACCATTTATTAATAGCATTCTCTGAAGAAGAGCAACAAATTCAGTTTCTGTTTTGCACATGCATGTCTCTTCATCTGTTACAGAAGAGATTAATAGTAAAATGAAATCCTATTTTGGACTGTTGAAATTCTTTTTGTTTTATGTTTCGGGCATTCAGTAATATTTTTAAAAATTACGTCTTGTGTTGAAAATCAATAATTAAAATCAATATTCAATAAAAGTGAATGAGTGTGTGTGAATAAAAAATATTAAAATAAAAAAGTGGAAGAATGTATATACTGTAAGAGGAAAACTATAAACTGAAATGCAAGGATGCTTGAATAATATAATTTTTACAAATTATAAGCACTTGAAGTAAACAATATTCTGTACTGATATTGAGTAATGTCACAAAGTTTAAGACAAATAACTAGAAGAAATCTCTCAAATTGTTTGTAAGATTGATTGGGCATTTGAGTGATTTAAAGTAAGTTAAGTCAGTAGTCAGAAGTAATACTAATTTATTCATTTTTTACATAAAAGTTCTTTCTGTTGGCAAGCCTTAATCTAAATATTAAACAAAATAGAAATTAGAATTTCTTTTAGAAGACATAATCTGCACATGTACAAATTTCCAGCCATATCAGAAAACTGAATACATAATTACCATAATTGTAGAAAGTATGTCTCTAGCCGGCAAGTTTGTCATTAATGTTTCTATATAGTATAACAGTCAGTAGTTATCACAAAAAGTTTTTATTAAATTTTTATTTCTATTTTTCTCAAATAAGTAATGGAATATTATTTTTAAATTTACTTTAAATTTTGATTTTGAGAATTTTAATTGTTACTATGCATAGGTTAATATTGTAACCACTGTGGAAGAATTTAAAAATGTAAAGACAATATTACCTATTTCTGCCTACAAAATGATTTTTTATATTCTAAATCATCATAATAATAAACATAGTATGTAAACATGCTGTAAAATGTGATAAAGTGATATATCAATTAGTGTAAAATAATCCTATACAGATCTAGTATATGAAACCTGAGGGAATCAATAGAAAGTGGCCAAATTCAATATGTGTAAGTACTTCTGTTAATTTGAAATGTATTTCATTTCATTTCACTTTGTTGATGTTCATTTATTATGAGCGCAGACATTTTTTTCTTTTACTTTTTTAATGCATTTTTATATAAATTTATACCAAAGGACACACTTGTAATTTATTAAGTTTTAACTTGTATAAATTCTGATTTTTTAAAGTCCACTGTTTCATGATGTACTAGTAATAGCCCAAAGATAATACTCTGAATGTATCTGTGATTTATATTTTTTCAAATAACTAGTTTATTATTGAAAGTGTTATGCACAAATGGTAAAAAAATAGGAATAATAGAACAACATATGTATACATACACACACACACACACACACCCCAAAATAAAAGACTGATTTATACTTCAGGTTTCTAGAACTCCTGAAACAGCACTGAGACATATCCGTGTTATCAGGTGCTTAGGTATCCTTCTAAAAAAATATTCCGTGTATATGTAATCATCATTACCTAGGTTAGATATATACCCCCTTTACTGTTCATGGTAGCACACCATACGTTTTGTTTCTTTTTTTCCTTAACAGTAGTCTTGATTTATATTTTAGATAAGTGGCCTTCTATAAGAGTCAGATAAAAATAATCATTTCTTTAGCACCCTGTGTGTGCTTTATGCTGTTAGATGATTTGCAAGTCATTTTGGTAAATCCCTGGGATACTTCAGGAGGTAACTGAAATTTGTCCTCTAGTACAAATAAATAGGTCCAGGAGAAATAAAATAACTTGCCCAAGATCCCAAGGTCCCAAATACTAAGTAGTTAAGCTAGAATTTGATTACAGTTCTGCCTGATTTAAAAACTCACAATCTTTTCACTAACTTGATGTAGCAGTGTTATACATATCCTCTTTTTCTTTTATCCTTTACTTAGTATTTATTGTTTTAAAGTAGTGATTGACTAATGTGTAGAGATCTGAATTATTAAATGAAAGGTTATTTTCAAAGTCCTTGTTATTCTGAACTTCTTTATCTCTTAGTTTGGTTTCTAGCCAAGGATAAAGGCTATGGAATTCCAAAGACATTAGTTAAAATTCTGGCTCTATTTTATTTTGTCCTGGATATTTAACTTACCTGAGCCTCAGAGCTACTTAAGTAAGTGATGGTAGCTATCTGATTTTTGTTGTGAAGTTAGAATTTTACTGATAGATATAAAGAATATAGCACAATGTCTGGCAAATGAAATGATAGTTAAGTCTGTCTGTGATGATAGGGCTAGACCATAGAATTCCTGGTTTCTTTGCTTTACTTGGAGATTTGATGAATACTTGTTCATCCTAAGTACCAATAATCTTTGAATAAGGGTAGTACCTTTGTTTTTTCATTTAAATATGTGGAACCTGTTTTCAGCAAATATGAACTGTAGTGAAAAACCATATCCTTCTAATTGAAAATATATACATTTTATTTCATTGAAAATTATGTTGCCATTATATGTCATTGTTTAATGATAATAAACCTTGTTGGAAAATGAAGTATTTTTAATATTCAATTTGGTGTTAACCAAATTGTTTTCTTTCTTTTCTGTCATTTAGTACAAGTTGGGTGTACAAAGTAACCACAGGAAATTTAAGTTCTTCTTCTGTGATTATATGTATTATGAGTTGTTTGGTAAGCAGAAATTATAAATCATAAATCTGATACACTAACTTTCATTTCTTTTAAAATTTTGTGTTTTATTTTTATCTTAGACCCAGACCTTATCTGTTTAAAGGAGATCATAAATTTCCTACAAATAAAGAGAACTTACCAGTGATTATTCTCTATGCAGAAATGGGTACTAGATCATTTAGTGCATTTCACAAAGTATTGTCTGAAAAAGCTCAAAATGGAGAAATTCTGTATGTCCTTCGCCACTATATTCAGGTACATGCTTGTTTTTTTCCAAGATTGTTTTTGACTATAGAAAAAATTATTATGATAAATGTCTTAACTAGATTTATATAATTTTCACCAGAATAGTATTTAACATTTTTTTTAACTTAAAAAAAGTATTACAATGAAGAAATATTTTATATATTGGGATTCTATCTGTTCTGGGGGTATTATGTTTATAATTCTTTCCCCAATAATATATCTGGCACAAATTTTAAAATTTGATAAAAACCAAAAATGAACTTTAGTAATATGTGTACAGGAAGTCACTAACAGATGAACAAGCTCTATTCCAAGAGCACGTTTGTAAGTCCAATTTGTTTTAAGTCCAACAAAGTTAGTCTAGGTACCCACCTAACATACTCAGTTATATTGTACTATATATATTTAACAGGCTATACTGACACCTGGTGGAGAGAAATAATACATTAAGAAGTGCAGGTGTGCATTATTAAAGTTTGTAAATTGAAGTTTCATATGTAGGGGACGTACTGTATAATATTTTCTGGGACTCAGACAGTTATTTTTAATAAAAACGTATGACAGGCTGGGCACGGTGGGAAGCCAAGGTGAGGGAACTGCCTGAGCCCACAGATTTAAGAACAACCTGGGCAACTTGGCGAGACCTCATCTCTACAATAAATCAAAAAATCAGCCGGGCATTGTAGCCAAAAAAAAAAGTATTACAATGAAGAAATATGATTTGTTTGATATACTGATAGTGTTACATCCTGATAGTTCTTTATGCTTCCTGCACAGAAAAGCTGATACACTGAGATAGCAGTTGTTACAGCAGAGAAAGTGTTTAGGAATCCCAAAGCAGCTAAGCAAGGAAGTCGAGAGATATTTCTCAAATATGCATCTCTAAGAACTCAGGGATTAGGGTTTTTAAGGATAATTTGAGGGATTGGGGGCTAGGGAATTGGGACTGCTGATTTGTTGGGGGTGAAATTATAGGGGTGTTGTAACTGTCTTCATGTGCAAAGTCAGTTTCTTGGTATGGGTTACAGGTCCAGGTGGTGTCAGTTAGACCACAAGAATGTAAGGTTCAAAAAATATATATATATATTTTTAGTTGGAGTCTCAATCTGTCACCCAGGCTAGAGTGCAGTGGCCACACTCATGGCCACCCCAGCGTCAACCTGCAGACTAGGTGATCCTTCCATCTCACCCTTCCAAGTAGCCAGAACTATAGGTGTGTACTACCATGCCCGACTAGTTTTTTATTTTTTGTAGAAATGTGGTCTCGCCAAGTTGCCCAGGCTGGTCTCGAACCTGCAGGCTCAGGCAGTCTGCTCACCTCAGCCTCCCAAAGTGCTGGGATTACAGGCTGAGCCACCGAACCCATCCTGAAAAATATCTTAAAGAGCAGTCTTTGATTTTATAATAGTGATGTTATCTATAGGACAAACTGAAGTCCTGTGACCACTGGTTACATGACTTCTGAGCAGTAAGCAACTATAGAAAAGCAAGCTAGGAACTGGGTTGGTGACTCACACCTATAATTCCAGTGCTTTGGGAGACTAAAGCTGGAGGATCATCACTTGGGCCTACGAGTTTGAAACTAGCGTGCGCTAGATAATCTAGCAAGACCCTGTCTGTATAAAAAAAATTTTTAAATAGCCAGACATGGTGGGGCATGCCTGTAGTCCCAACTACTCAGGAGGTTGAGGTAGAAGGATCACCTGAATTCAGGAGGTTGAGGCCATGGTGAGTCGTGATAGTGCCACTGTACTTCAGCCTGGGTGACAGTGTGAGACCCTGACTCAAAAAAAAAAAAAAAAAAAGAAAGAAAAGAAAAATAAGCTAAGAAACAATAGAGACTGGTTATCATTTATGCCTGTAGCTGAGCAGAAAGGCATATGGGAGGTGAGATCCTTGGTGATCAGAGCTGCTGATGCATCAAGAAAGTCTGGGGCAACCCCTTCGGGTTCCTTCCCACTGTGGAACTTTTCTGTCCTTTAATAAATCTTGCTTTCTAAAAAGAAAAAGTTTGCATGACTTCTAGCCCATTGTTCTTCAAGAGAAAAACAAATTCAGTAATCTTGCAGGCAGCCCCAGGAACTAGGATAATCATGCATGAAGAAAGAAAAGGTCAATAAGTATAACATATCTTATGATATAGCTATGTCTATACCTTAACAAAATTCAGGCCCCATCACAGTACTAACCTTGTGACCTTTTATTAACTTTACAAAGGCAGTTTCAATAGTATATTCAGTATTAGGTCAAAGTGTTAAACGTGGTGTAGGAATACTCTTAACCCTAATTCTTTTTGGAGCTGACTACTTTCTCATTCAGATTTCTGGTCAAATGTCTTGTCCCCCTCACCCCATTGGTATCGCACTATCACTTTATTCTGTTTTAATGACTCTGTAGCACTTATTACTATATCTTAAATTTATTTTTTAACAACTTCAAACACAGACACACACACACACACAAAATGACCATGAGAGGAATGACTCTGCCTTGTTATTGCTGTGTTCTCAACATGGAGTGTTTTAATTTGCATTTCTCAAATTATTCACTCATTCGCGACTGCTGATGTGAGTGTATGTCATTCTGAATTCTGTTCCGGGTTGCTGATGACATGGGTTTACCTCATTGTGGAAGACTGTCTTTTGGGGTTTGTAATCTGAATAACAATACAAAGTATGGAATGCTAGTCAGAGTGGTGTCTGAGGCAAATACTGGATATATCTGCAACTTTCAGCAGTATTGTGAAAAAGGTGACAATTTATAAAAGACCATTTCACTTGTGCTTAACAACAGAAGTTTGCAGCAACCAGCTTCAGATTATTTTTATTTTCATCCGCTCTCAGTATTAGGAAAATGAAAAATTTGCCGATTGTGCATGTGTTAAGATTTATGTATTAATATTTAATTTAATAAAAACATTACAAATATGCTTATAAATTGCCTGTCCATAGCCTTTGCCTATGTTTATTTTGGATTCTTTTTTCTCATTGATTTATAGATGTTTTTAATATATTCTGAATATTGATCTTTTCATCCTACTTTATAAACATCTTCTAGTGTCTTTGTTTTTCTGGTATTAAAAAGTTTATGACATTTTCCACAAGTGTTGATTGTGATGTAATCAAACTTATCCAGCTTTTCCTTAATGATTTCATTCATGATGCCATAAAGACATTCTCTTATCTTATAAGAATTGAAGTTCCATTTTTTATGTTTTGGTCTTTAATCCATCTGGAATTTATTTGAATATGCTGGGGATACAGGTGTAATTCTGTTTTTTTCATATGGAAAATCTTTGATTTTCACACACTTCACTGAATAGTCAAGTTTTTGTTTTACTCTATCATATACCAAGTTTTCGTATAGGCATTTAATGTTTTCAGACTTCCTGCTCTGTTGCAGTGATATATATGTCTATTCTATACAAATATAGCATCATTTTAATTGCTGTTGCTTTAAAATATACTTGTTTTGCAAAATACCTGGCTGTTCTAGCTTGGTGTGTATTCATGTTAATTTTAGAATTCATTGACCAGGTTCCATGAAACGTGTTGGGATTTTTGTGGGAGTGAATTGAACTTTTCTGATTTATTTTGGGAAAATTTGTCCTTTGCATACATTGACCTTTGTTTTCCATTAACGTATTTTTATTTCACAGTTAGTCAGATGTCTTTTTGGAAAGTATCATCTGTGATGTACAATGTTGGGTTTCAGTAGTCACATAGAGTCATGTGTCAGTCACCTTAGTACCATCATATCTGCATACAGGTTTCTGGGAACATATGTTAGATAAATGCCTGGAAGTGCTATTGCTGAGTTGTGTGGTAAATTGATGTTTAGCTTTATAGTAAGCTGTCTTCCAGAGTGGTGATATGACTTTATATTCCCCCCAGCCATAAAAGATAATCTCTAAATCCTAACCACTACTTCTTAATGTCAGTTTTTGAATTTTAGCCATTCTAGGTGTGCAGTGTTACTGTGGTTTTAATTTGCATTTGCCTAATGACGAATGAAGTTGAGTGACTTTTCACAAGGTTTGGTTGTTTTTGTTTTGGTGAACTATTTTTTTGTTGTGTTTTAGGAGTTCTTTATATGTTCTAAGTAAAAGTCTTTTAATCACGTGCGATTTACAAGCATATTTTACCAGTCTGTGAATCATCATGTCATTCTCTTAACAATGTCTTTTACAAAGCACAAGTTTATAATTCTGACCAAGTCCAGCTCATCCATTTTTTTTTCTTTTATGGATTATATTTTTGATGGTTGTATCTAAACACTCATTACTAGTCTCAAGGTCATGCAGATTTTATT
This sequence comes from Carlito syrichta, assembly GCF_000164805.1. NCBI lineage: Eukaryota > Metazoa > Chordata > Mammalia > Primates > Tarsiidae > Carlito > Carlito syrichta. The sequence goes on along the minus strand of NW_007260571.1, from coordinate 210,184 downwards.
CTAGAAGTTTAATGGTTTTATGTCTTACATTTAGGTTTATGATCCATTTGAATTAATTTTTGTTCAACTTATGAGTTATGTGTTGAGGCTTAATTTTCTGCATATGGATATCCAGTTCTAACATAATTTATTTAAAACACTTCTCCGCTGAATTTCCTTTATATAATTGTAAGATACAAATGACTATTTGTATGGGTCTATTTCTGGCTTCCCTTTTCTGTGCCGTTGATCTGATATGTTCTCACATCAACATCACACTGCTTTAACACTTTATAGTGTTATACTTTATTACTATAGCTTTATAAGCCTTGAGATAAGGTCATGTGAGTCTTCCACTTTGTTATTCTTTTTCACAATGGTTTTAGTTAATCTAGCTCCTTTGCCTTCTCATGTGAACTTTAAAATCAGCTTGTCTGTACCTACAAAAAATCTTGCTGGCATTTGATTGATATTACATTGAATATTAAATCAAATTTGTGAGAATTGACATCTTAATATTGAATCTTCCAATTGATGTGAATGGCAATTCTTGATTTATTTAGATACCCTTTGATTTATTTCACTGGTGTTTTTCTTTTTTTCCAATTTATATGCCTTTTCTTTCTTTTTTTAATTATTGTGATGATTAGGACTTCCAGTTCATGTTCAATGGGAGTGGTGAAAGACGATATCCTTGTTTTTTTCCTGATCTTGGGGGAAAGCATTTGGTCTTTTACTATTAAGTATAATATCAGATGTAGGATTTTTTTTCTTTTTAAGATGACTTTTAGTAAGTTAAAGATATTATCTTTTATTCCTAATTGAGAGTTTTTATTATGAATACATGTTGCATGTTGTCAAATGCTTTTTTGGCATTTATTGAAATATGATTTTTCTTGTTCAATCTGTTAATATGGTAAATTACACTGATGTTGACACAGCCTTGCATTCTTTGGATGAATCTCATTTAGTTGTCATGTATTATGCATTTGATAAATTGCTGGAGTGATTTGCACACATTTTTTTCAGAGTTTTTATATATGTGTTCCTGAGGGATACTGAAGTTTAGTTCTATTTGCTTGTTATATGTTTGTCTAGTATTGGTATAAGGTTATTGCAAACCTCATAAAATGATTCAGAAAGTGTTCCCCCCTCTGTTTTCTGTAAGAGATTGTGTAAAATGTGCACTATTTGTTTCTTAAATGTTTGGTAGAAGTAAAACAATCTGGGCTTGGAGTTTTCTTTTTTGATTTTTCACTGTAAATTTAATTTATTTAACAGTTATAGGACAATATAGTTTATCTATTTATTTTTCTTTGGTAGTTTGTGTGCTTTAAGAATTTTGCTCCACATGCAAGTTGTTGAAATTTTGGGTAGAAAATTTTTTATACTATTTTCTTATTTTTGTTTAATATCTGAGGGAACAATAGTAATGCGTCCCTTTCCTTTTTTGCCTGATATTAGTAATTTGTGTTATCTCTGTTTTTATCTTATCCAGGCTAGAGGTTTTATGATTTTATTAATATTTTACAAGAAACAGCTTTGGTTTCATTATAGGTTTTGTTTTCTATTTTTCTTTTTAAAATATATTTCTCTATTGTACTGTTACTTTTTTTTTTGCCTTGCTTAGGGTTTAGTTTTCTGGTCTATATTTAGTTTCTTAAGGTGGTACTTAGGTTACTGTTTTTAGACTTACCTTTATTGTTTTCTAATATAAGTATTTATTACATATATTTATTACCTTGTTACTCTAAAAAATGCTTTAGTTATATTGCACACATTTTTATATATTGCATTTTAACGTTTATTTGAGCTAACGCATTTTTAAATTTCCCTTGAGACTTTCTCTTCGACCCATTTTTAAAAATTTCTAAATTATACATAATACATATTTTCAGGGTACGTGTGATAATTTGATACTTTCATATATGTAAAGATCAAATTAGGGTAATTGGGATATCCATTGCCTTAAATATGTCCCTTTTCTTTATACTAGGAACATTCTAATTATTCTCTTTCAGCTATTTTGAAATGTACAATAGGTTATTGTTAACTGTAGTCAACCTGCTGACCTATCAAACAGGAGGTCTTATTTCTTCTGTCTTACTGTATGTTTGTAACCATTAATCAACCTCACTTCCTCCCCCTCACCTTTCTCTCCTTCCTGACCTATGGTAAGCGCCTGTCTACTTCTGTCTTTATGGCATACATCTTTTAGCTTCCATATGACTGAGAACATATTTGTCTTTCTTTGCTTAGCTTGTTTTAATTAACGTAATTCTTCTCAGCACTATTTATTGATGAGACGTTTCCCCGTTGTATGTTCTTGGCATGTTTGCTGAAAATTAGTTGGCTGTAGCTCAGCCTCACTAATCATCAGAGAAATGTAGATCAAAACCACACTGAGGCGGGCTCAGTGGCTCAACCTGTAATTCCAACATTTTGGGATGCCAAGGTGAGTGAATTGCCTGAGCCCACAGGTTTGAGACCAGCCCTGGCAACTTGGTAAGACCTCATCTCTACAGTAAATCAAAAATTAACCTTGTGTGGTAGCGCGTGCTTATATTTCCAGCTACTTTGAAGGCTGAGGTGGAAGGATCACCAGAGCCCAGCAGGTCAACTCTGGGGTGGCTGTGAGTGTACCACTGCACTCCAGCCTGGGCAACAGAATGAGACTCCAACTCAAAAAAGTAAAACACCACGTCGAGATACCACCTAACCCCAGTGAGAATGGCCATGATTAATAAAACAAACAACAACAGATGCTGGCAAGGATGCGGAGAAAAAGGAATGCTTCTACACTGCTGGTGGAAATGCAAACTAGTGCAGCCTCTTTGGAAGACAGTGTGGCAATTTCTGAAAGAACTAGAAATTGACCTTCCGTATGACCCAGCAATCCCCCTATTGGGAGTATACCCAGGGAAACTCAAATCATTCTACAAAAAAGATACCTGTATAGGCATGTTTGTTGCAGCTCTATTCACAATAGCAAAAACATGAAACCAGCCATGCTGCCCATCAAAGCTGGACTGCATTAAAAAAATGTGGTGCATATACACAATGGAATAATATGCAGTCATAAAGAAGGACAAACTTATGGACTTCGCAGCAACTTGGATGAATTTAGAGTCTATCATACTCAATGATTTATCACAGAAACAAAGAACAGAGTACCATATGTTCTCACTCATAAGCGGGCCTTGAACAATTATCATAATACTATAAGCAAGGGATTGGCAATAGTGGGAAACTTCCAGGGGGTGGGGGGTGGGATTGGCAGTTGAGGGAAACTGCCAGGGGAGGAGGGGGCACAACTCATCAACAAGGGTACCTACATAATGAACATTTGTATACCTAACCCTGAATTGTACGCCACATTTTTAATTTCTTTTTTTTTTTTTTTTGTCAAGTTGGAGTCTTACTTCATTGCCCAGGCTGGAGTGCAGTGGCACACTCCTGGCCACCCTGGTGTCGACCTGCTGGACTCCAGCAGTCTCTTTACCTCAGCCTTCCCAAGTAGCCAGAACTACAGGCACACGCTACCAGGCCTAGCTAATTTTTTGGTATATTGTAGAGGTGAGGTCTCGCCAAGTTGCCTGGGTTGGTCTTGAACCCGTGGGCTCAGGCAATCCACTTGCCTTGGCCTCCCAAAGTGCTGGGATTACAGGCTGAGCCACTGAGCCCGGCCTACATCTTTAAAATTTAAATAAATAAATAAATAAAACTGAAGTGTGAGGAAAAAAATTAGTTGCCTATAAAAATGTGTATATTTATATCTGGGTTCTATTCTTTTCCATTGATCTGTGTGTCTGTTTCAATCCCAATTTCATGTTGACTAGGTTGCTGGAGCTTTGTGTGGTATATTTTGAAGTCAGGTAGTGTTATATCTCCAGACGTGTTTTTTTTTGCTAAGGGTTACTTTGGCTATTTGAGGTCTTTTATGGTTCCATATGAATTTTGAATTTTTTTTATTGTTTTGAAAATTGAATTACATTTTAAAAGTGCATTGCATCTGCGAATTACCTTGGGTAGTATTGACATTCTAATAGTATTCTTCCTATCTATGAGCATGGAATAGTTTGTGTGTGTGTGTATATGTATGTGTCCTCTTTAATTTTTTTCATCAGTGTTTTATAGTTTTCTTTGTATAGATCTTCCACTGCTTTGATTAAATTAATTTCTAGGTATTTTATATTCTTTGTAGTTATTATAATTGGGGTTGCTTTCTTTATTTCTTTTTCAGAATGTTTGTTGTTGGCCTATATTAAATGCTACTGAATTTTGTCTATTTTGTATCCTGCAACTCTACTGAAAGCATTTATCAGTTCTAACAGGTTTTTTTTGATAGAGTCTAGATTTTTCTAAATATTAGATCATGTTTGCAAACAAGGCTAAATTTGACTCCTTCCTTTCCAATTTGGATGCCCCTTTTTTCTTTTGTCTTGCCTGATTGCTCTGGCTAGGACTTTTAGAATTATGTTGAATAAAATTGGTGAATGTGGGCATGCATTTCCGGATCTTAGAGGAATAGCTTCAGTTTTACCTTGTTTAGTACATTGTCAACTGTTTCTCATATATGGTCTTTATTATTTTGAGTTATGTTTCTTCTATACCCAGTTTGTTGAGGACCGTTATCATAAAGGGGTGCTGAATTTTATTGAATGCTTTTTCAGCATATATTGATCATATGATTTTTGCTCTTGATTCTATTAATGTGATATATCACATTTATTGATTTGCATATGTTGAACCATCTTTGCATTCCTGGAATGAATTCTACTTGATCATAGTGAATGATCTTTTTAATGTGTTGTTGAATCCACCTTGCTAATATTTTGTTGAGGATTTTTATATCTATGTTCATCATTTTTTTTGTTATGTCTTTGTCTAGTTTTGCTATCAAGGTAATGCTAATGTCTTAGAATGAGTTTAGAAGTATTCCTTCCCTTTCACATCTATTATGCTTATAGAGCAGAATTTCTAGGGCTGGGGATGGTAGTCTCACCTCTCACCCCCCACCCTCCTTTTCTTATTTTGGCCTCAGGGATATTTCTCCCTTCATTCACTTGTGATGCTTCCTGTGGGTTGAGGTAGGGACAGTTCTCATTCTGGGAAACCCGAAGATGGTGGGGAAGCTTGTATCTGTCTCAATCTCACTTTTTCTAGTATAGAAACCTGTGAGTCAGGGGAAATTTTTTCATGCACTTGGTGACAGGCAGATTGGGGAAAGGGGCATTGCAGATATTGAAGTCTAATTCTCTTACTCTTTGCCCAGAATTTTTTTTACTTCTCTGTTGCCCCAGAAACTGTATTATTCTTATACTTGAGTTCTGGAATATTGCTTGTAATAATCTTGGTGCTGTACATTTATTTTTAGTTTTCTGTGGTGGGGAGTAAAGCCAGCTTGCTTCTGAATACCGCCATTTTACAACCCATAAACTGACTCGTGTGTTATTTAGAAGTTGAATTTCCAAATATTTTGTGATCTTCCAGTTTTTTTAAATTGATTTTTTAAAATTGATTTTTAGTTTAGTTTTGTAATGGTCTAAGATCATTTGTATAACTTTTAAAAACACTTTTTAACTTGTGTTTTATGACTCAGAATATAATTTAGTTTTGAGTGTTCCATGTATACTTGAGAGAAATTAATCTTCTGCTGTTGTCGGGTGGAATGTTTGCTACATATTTAAAGTAAGGTAACATTGCCTCAGAATATCTATATTCTAATTGACGTTCTGCCTTTATTCTATCCACTTCTGTGAGAGGAATATTGAAATTTAAAACTATGAATTAAGATTTGAGTTTCTCATCTGTCAGTTTTGTCCTTTATATTTTGAAAATCTGTTACTAATACTTACATACTAACATTGTATGTCAGTTGTAGAATTGAGTCCTTTATCATTATCTTTCATGTATCATTAAGCTCTTTGTTATCCCTGATAATATTTTCTCTTCTGAAGTCTTTTTTGTCTGGAACTAATATATCTATTCCTACTTTTTTTTAGTTAATGTTTACATGATGTATCTTTTTCTACTTTTTTTGTCTTTGTAGACATCATATAGTTGGATCTGTTTTATCTAATCTGATAGTCTTTACCTATTAACCAGTGAATTAGAATATTCATTTTTAAAGTGATTTGAGTTGTTGGTTTAAAAATCTGAAACTTGCTTTTTCTGTTTGTTCCATTTGTACTTTGCTTCTCTGTTATGTCTTTCTTTGACTGTCTATCTCTGTCTGTCTATTGATTTCTCTATCCATATATACATATATTTGTTTGAGTCAGTCTCACTCTGTCACCCAGGCTGGAGTGCTGTGGCATGATCACAGCCACCACAGCCTCAACCTGTTGGGCTCAGGTGATCCTTCTGCCTCAGCCTCCCAAGTAGCCAGAGCTATAGGTGCTTGCTACCATGGCCAGCTAATTTTGTATTATAGAGATAAGATCTCACCAAGTTGCCCAAGCTGGTCTCGAACCCCTGAACTCAGGCAATCCTCTCATTTCCACCTCACAAAGTGCTAGAACTCTCTATATTTTCTCTTTGTCTTTGGTTTCAGGAGTTTGGAAATGAGATTCATACTTATTTATCCTGCTAGATGTTCTCTTGAGTTTTTGGATGTGTGGCTGGGTGTCTTTCACTGAGTTTAGAAAATTCTTGGCCATTATTTTTCCCCAACCACTGCCTCCCTCCCTTCTATTCTTTTTTTCTTCTCCTTCTTGGATTTGGATTATATCTACATTAGAACATTTGATCTTGTCCCACAGCTCCTGAATGTTCTGGGTTTTCTTGTTTTTTCTTCACTAATTTTTCTCTTTGTGAATTCAGTGGGGGTATTTCTGTTGACCTGCCTTCAAGTTCACTGATTCTTTCTTTGACTGTGTCAAGTTTAATTATGAGCCTGCTAGAGGAATTCTTCATTTCTGTTACTGTACTTTTCATTTCTAGTATTGCCATTTGGCTGTATTATAGTTTCTATACATATGCTGAACTGCCTCTCTGTGCATGTTTTCTAGCTTTTTCAATAGAGCCTTTAACATGTCAGTCATAGTTATTTAAATTCTCTACTGATAGTTTCAACATTTTTTATATATCAGAATTTGATTGTTTTGTCTCTTCAGACTTTTTTTTTTCCCTTGCCTTTTTGGACATCTTGTGAATTTTTTCAGTGTTGAATGCTGGACATGTTGTATAGGATCATAGATAACTGATCATGAACCTTGACTATGCCTTTAGTGTAGGTCATGCTTTTCGTGTAGGTAGGATTGAGCTATTCTGGTCAGTAGTTGGGTTGGGTTTAATATTTGCTGTCTGAGAGAGTTCCGGCAAGATGGCAACGGGGCAGCTCGGTCTGTGAGACTCTCCACTAAGGAGAACGCGAAGAGACTGGATCTCTCCCTGGAGGCTGCAGATCCCATCGTCGGCAGCCTGCTCTTCACACAGAGCTCAGCCATAGACTTCCCTGAGGCATCACTGTGGTCTGGGCAGCTACTGTGGCTGCTGCTGCCACCACTGCCTCTGCGGCCAACAGCTATTCCACGTCGCACCACCATTGCCTGAGGCGAGCCGTAGCCGCCGCCTCCGAGGCAGCCATTACACATCGCCACCTGTGCCTGAGGCGATTCACGACCTCAGACCTTGAAGCCCCTGCGAGCAAGATCTGCTGAGGTCTACTACCACCGAGTCGCCCGCCAGGCCCTGGGTCTCTTCCCATGTGCCTTGAGGCAACATATCCCTCCCCTTAGGGGCGGGCGAGCAGCTGAGATAAAGACCGTCTGAAGCGAGGGATAACACCACCTGCTGGCGACTCAAGGTAACAACACCGAAAGGGGAAAAATGGAAACCTGACAGACACAGGCCAGGTCTGAGTGGTGAATGGGGCAGTTGTGAACTGAGTGATGATCTGCACTGCCCTTCACAACAGGCCAGGGGCAACTGATCCTAACTGTAAACAGACTTGCCAGCCTGAAAAGACAGCTAGAAATCAGAGCTGAAAGGACATTCGACTTAAACAAAAAGTCTCAGTGTGTGCTCAATTGGTTCTGTTAGTCTACTGACTTGATTCTATTTTTTGTTTTGTCCCCCCCCACTTTTTTTCCCCTCCTTCTTTTCCCTTCTTTTCTTCTCTCTGTAAACCATATCTTTGTATAGAGGAATAGCACACCAGTAAGGAGGTTGGTAAGCTTGTATGTTACTAACATTGTATGTTTTAGTTCTTTTTTGTATGGGAGTTGGTTAGTTTGTAGCTGTGGTCTGTTGTTTTTATATGTTCCAATTTATGTCTCTCTCTCTCCATTTGTTGGTACACTCTCTGTTTTCACCCTTACTTCACTCTGTCTCCACCCCCCTCTTCCCCCCACTGCCTGCTCCATTCTCTTCCCTCTGTGAACCGCATTTTATTTCAGGGAGTAAACCTACAACTCCACTGCACGGGCAGATTCCAAGGCAGTGGGAAGTGGGTTTCAGATTATTTATACACCTGTCGGCAGATACCAGGACCTGCAGATAGATTTTGAATCACAGCTCCCCCCATAAGTAAATCTCAAAAACTGCAAAAAGGACCACCCCCAACCTACAGTGCAACTCCAGAATTGAACAAAGAGGGCATACATAAAGAAGAATAGGAGATTGAACAAACAGAAGTAAAAACAACCCCTCCACCCCTGAATAACAGAATTAAAGAAGACGGTGACATGGAGGGAAGGAAAAAGTAGGGAAGGGGAAAACAACAACAACAACAACAGCAAAAAATGCACAAATGAAGAAAAACCAAAAGAAGAGTATAGGTCTCACACAGACCCCTGGGAGATCAGACACTGAGAAAACAGATTTCTGAACACAAACAATGAAGAGCCCCCAGAATGACTGGTCACATGCAACAAACCCAGACATCAAGACATTAATAGAGAGAATAAAAGAAATCGAGGTGAGACAAGAGGAAAATAGGAAGGAGCTAATGTCAGAAATAACAGCAGTAAAGAATACTGTGATGAAAATAAAAAACAAACTAATAAGCATGGAAAGCAGAATTAGCCAAGCAGAGAAAGAATCTGAGAGCTCGAAGACCAAAACACAGAACTAACCCATACTGTCAAAAACATGGAAAAGAAGCTCAAAAAGACTGAACAAAACCTTCAAGAAATGAATGATTACTTCAAGAGACCGAACCTAAGAGTAATTGGTCTTCCTGAGGCAGAGAGAGAAACAGAGGCCACACTGGAACAAACATTTCATGAAATCATTCAGGAAAACTTCCCTCATCTCATCAGAGATGCAGAAATTCAGACGCAAGAGATTCAGAGAACCCCTACAAGACAAAAATGAGAAGACCACTCTCAGACACATAATAATTCACCTAAACAAAGTAGGTATAAAAGAAAAAAATCCTAAAGGCAGCAAGAGAAAAAGGTCAGACTACCTACCAGGGAAGACCAATTAGAATAGCAGCAGATTTATCTACAGAAACCCTCCAGGCTAGGAGAGCTTGGAGCCCTATCTTCAAAGTTCTAAAAGATAAACAATTTCAACTGAGAATAAACTACCCAGCCATGCTAAGCTCCATCAGTGAGGGAGAATTGAAATCTTTCCCAGATATCCAATCCCTAAGAACCTATGCTGCCACAAGACCACCTCTACAAGAAACACTGAAGAAAGTATTGAACACAGAAGAAAAGGAAAAAAGAACAATGTTCTTCACAAGAGTACAGGCAAAAGATTAAAAACACACATGAACCAACTCCAGAACTAAAAGAAGGACAACACACAAACAGAAAGAACAACAACTCTGAAAGAACATTATGATAGGGATCAACTCTCACATTTCAATAATTAGTCTGAATGTGAATGGACTAAATGCACCACTGAAAAGACATAGAATGGCAAAATGGATGAAATATCACCAGGCAATAATTTATTACCTTTGAGAGACTCACCTCACCAGAAAGGACACTCACAGACTCAAAGTAAGAGGATTGGAAACAAATTTTCAGACGAACGGAACACAAAACCAAAAGGAGGAGTCACGATCTTAATCTCAGACAAAATACCCTTTAAGCTATCAAAAATCAGAAAAGATACAGAAGGCCACTACATAATGATAAAAGGTTCAATCCATCAACAAGAAATATCCATCCTAAACATATATGCACCCAACATAGGAGCACCAACTTTCATAAGACAGCTTCTAGGTAAACTAAAAAATGATATCGACTCCAACACCATCATAGCTGGGGACTTCAATACCCCACTCACAACCCTAGACAGATCATAAAGACAAAAAATCAGCAATGAAATCCGAAACCTCCATGTGACTCTTGATCAAATGGACTTAATTGATAGCTACAGAACACTCCATCCAAAGACCACAGAATATACATTCTACTCATCACTGTATGGAACATATTCTAAGATCGACCACATAATTGGACATAAATCAAGCATAAGCAAATTTAAAAGGACTGAAATTTTACCATGTACCTTCTCGGACCACAGTGGAATAAAAAAAACATTAACACCAACATAGGTCACCCCCAAACCCACAAAGACATGGACACTAAACAGCATGATGCTGAACAACTTCTTCTGGGTCAACAATGAAATCAAAACAGAGATTAAAAGTTACCTGGAAACAAACGAAAATGAAGAAACATCTCACCAAAATTTCTGGGATGCCATGAAAGCTGTAGTAAGAGGGGAATTTATATTCCTACAAACGCACGTGAAGAAAATGGAAAGATCACAAATTAATAGCATAACAAGTCACCTAAGGAAGCTGGAAAAGCAAGACCACCAAAACCCTAATTTCAGCAGAAGAATCCAGATCACCAAAATAGAAGAAAAAAAATAATACAAAAAAATCAATGAATAAAAAAACTGGTTCTTCAAAAGGATAAGCAAGATCAATGGTCCCCTAGCTAGATTGACCAAGAATAAGATAGAAAAAGCCCCCCAAAACACAATCAGAAACACAAAAGATGAAGTCACATCTGACTCTGAAGAAATACAAAAGATCATTAGAGACTACTATGTACACGTGTATGGAAACAAACTTGAAAACCTTAAGGAAATGGAGGATTTTCTGACATCACACAACCTGCCTAGGTTGAAACAAGAAGAAATTGAGACCCTAAATAGACCAATAACAATCAAGGAAATTGAGTACATATTAAGAAAACTACCTACAAAAAAAGCCGTGGTCCAGATGACTTTTCAGCAGAATTATACAAGACATTTAAGAAGGAGCTGATACCAATCCCACTGAAGGTATTCCAGGAGACTGAGAAAGATTGAACTCTCCCCAAATCATTTTATGAAGCTAGCATCACATTGATACTCAAGTCACCTAAAGACCCAACAAAGAAAGAGAACTACAGGCCAATATCTTTGATGAACATAGATGCCAAAATCCTCAACAAGATCCTAGCAAACCAGATTCAACAACACATCTCAAAAATCATCCATCATGACCAAGTAGGCTTCATTCCTGGGATGCAAGTCTGGTTCAACATTTGTAAATCCATTACTGTAATTAAATACATCAACAGATGTCAAAACAAAAACGACATGATTATATCATTGGACGCATACAATTTTTTTGAGAAAATCCAGCACCCGTTCTTGATAAAAATCCTCGATCATCTAGGCATATGGAGAACATACCTCAATATAGTAAAAGCCATCTATGAGAAACCCACAGCCAGCATACTCCTAAACGGACAAAAATTGGAACCATTTCCCCTGAAAATTGGAACAAGACAAGGATGCCCACTCTCAACCCTCCTGTTCAATATAGTATTGGAAGTCCTGGCTAGAGCAATCAGAGAAGAGAAGGCAATAAGGAGTATCCAAATAGGAAAAGAGTAAGTCAAGTTATCTCTCTTTGCAGATGACATGGTTGTATACCTTGAAAACCCAAGAGAATCTGTCAGAAAAGTCCTTACACTGATAAAGGCCTTTGGCAAACTCTCAGGGTATCAAATAAATGTACAAAAGAGAATCGCATTTCTTTACACCAACAATAAACAAACGGAAACCCAAATGAAAAGCACAATTCCACTCACAATAGTCACAAAAAAAATGAAATACCTTGGCATCTTCCTAACCAGAGACATGAAAGACCTTTACAATGAAAACTACAAAACACTGCTCAAAGAAATCAAGGATGACATGAACAAGTGGAAAAATATCCCATGCTCGTGGACTGGAAGAATCAACATTGTGAAGATGTCCATCCTACCTCAGGCAATCTACAGATTAATGCAATACCCATCAGATTACCAGGAACATTCTTCTCAGACCTACAAAAAACAATACAGGAATTCATATGGAAACACAAACGACCAAACATAGCCAGAACAATCCTCAGGAAAAAAAAAAAATAGCAGGCAGTATCACATTAATAGACTTCAAACTTTTCTATAAAGCTACAATAATCAAAACAGCTTGGTATTGGTACAAAAACAGACATATAGATCAATGGAATAGAATTGAGATTCCATAAGCTAAACCTCAATTTCTCTACTAACTCATCTTCACCAAAGCCTCCACCACCCATCACTGTGGAGAGGAGAGCCTATTCAGTAAATGGTGCTGGGTAAATGGTCAGTAAACTGGCTGACCACATGCAGAAGATTGAAGCAGGACCCCTATCTATCCCCATACACAAAAATTAACTCTAAATTGATCAGAGACCTAACAGTAAAACTTCAAGCCTTAAGAACCTTAGAAAATACAGGACATACCCTTTTGGAAATTGGAACTGGCATCCAATTCCTGAACAAAACCCGAAACCCACAGGCCATAAGAGATAAGATAGACAAGTGGGACCTCATTAAACTGACAAGCTTCTGCAAAGCCAAAGAAACCGTCAAGAGAGCAGAGAGACAGTCTACAGACTGGGAAAAAGTATTTGCCAACTCTAGTTCCCACAAAGGCATAATATCTTGGATCTACAAGGAACTTACATGTGCTGAAAAGAAAAAACCAAACAACCCCACGTGGGCAAAAGATATGAACAGACACTTCTTAAAAGAAGAAATCCGAGCAGCCAACAGACACATGAAGAAATGTTCAACCTCACTAATCCTCAGGGAGATGCAAATCAAAACCACACTGAGATACCACCTAACTCCAGTCAGAAGGGCAATTATCAATAACTCAAAAAATAACAAGTGCTGGAGAGGGTATGATGAAAAGGCAACACTCCTACACTGTTGGTGGGAGTGCAAACTAGTACAACCTCTATGGAAAACAGTGTGGTGATTCCTAAAAGTTGTAAATATCGACCTCCCGTATGACACCGCAATCCCCCTACTGGGAATATACCCTGAAGAACTCAAATCACTCTATCAAAAAGATACCTGCCACATGTATGTTTATCGCAGCATTGCTTACAATAGCAAGAACCTGGAATCAACCATACTGTCCATCAAAAGAGGACTGGATTAAAAAAATGTGGTACATCTACACAATGGAATACTATGCAGTCATACAAAAGAACAAAATCATGAACTTTGCAGCAACCTGGATTGAACTAGAGTCAATAATACTGAGTGACCTCTCACAGAAACAAAGATCTTAGTATCAAATGTTCTCACTCATATAGCGGACCTTGAACATCTATCGTAATACTATAAGAAAAGGAATGACAGTGGTGGGAAACTATGGGTGGGAGGGGCAGGGGGGTAGGATTAATGGTAGTCAATATCTGTCTGGGAATGGGGAGACACCCCTTATCAACACGGGTGCCTGAACGAATCATATTTGTATGCCTAACCCTTAACTGTACTTCACAATATCAAAATAAAAAATATTGATAAAAATTAATGACAATTTCCAACTGGACATTGTGGCTCACACCTATAATTCAGAACATTGGGAGGCTGAGGCAGGATTGCTTGAGCACAAGAGTTCAAGACCAGCCCGAGGTATATAGCAAGACCATGCTGTCTCTACCAAAAAATTAAAAAGTTAGCTGGGTGTGGTGGTGTATATCTGTAGACTCAGCTACCCAGGAGGTTGAGGAGGGAGGATAGCCTGAGTCCAGTAGGTTGATGCTGTGGTGAGCCATGATTGTATCACTGTACACTGTGTCTGGGTGACAAAGTGAGACCCTGACTTAAAAATGATACATATATATTTTAATTAGGTATTTTATATATAATATTATATATCATAGTTTCATTATGCTTATATTAATTAATTTATTATATTTATATTATATTATAAATATATACATGCATTTATATCATATTTTTATTACATATATATAAAGAAAATTTCCTGATCTGCAAAATATTTGCTTAGTGGCTACTCTCTTTTTTATGTCCATTCCTAATTGGAGAGACAGTCGAGATATGTCAATTTGAGTGTAAGAGCTAGAATGGAAGAGAGAGAGAGAGACAGAGAGAGACACACAGAGAGACAGAAAGACAGAGAGAGAGACACACTGAGTCAGAGAAAGAGAGACATACTTACAGAGAGAGAGGGAGAGAGACAGAGAGAGAAAGAGAGAGGCACACAGAGAGACATACACACACATAGAGAGACTGACAGAAAAACAGAGAGAGAGAAAGAGAGACAGAGTGACACACCAAAACAGAGAAAGAGAGACACACACACAGAGAGAGAACACCAAGAAGGAAAAGAGGAAATCATAAGGAAAGACAGAAAACCTTTTAACAGAGGAAGGATCTGGGAAGGCTTTCTTGAGAAGCAACATTTGGGCAGGACTTTGAGCAATGCTACAACTCCAACAGACTGAACTGAGGGACAGAGGATGTACAGTCATCAAAGAGTAAATGGAAAACAAGCCCATTACTCTGTGTCTACACCTATGTTGTTCTAATTCTACACCCCAGAAGCCATCCTTCATTCTGCTGTGTGAATCACCTTTCAAAGAGGCTGCAGAATCACACCACATGCCCCTCACCACAGGTTCAAAGTACAATGAAAACTCTTGAGTGTGACCTGAAAAGGTTTCTCTTCAGCTGGACTCAGCTTAACTCACCCCTACTTTCCCATCCCTCTCCACACATCCCCAGGCACACCACACTCTTGGCCCTTGACCAAAGACATCACTGTCTTGCTTAGGCTTCACCCTCTGCCTGGACTAACCTGCTGGCTTATAATTGATGCCATGGATTTTGTCTCAGATGTCAAAGCCAGCCTGAGTAAGATGGCAAATGCCAGGTAACCTTTGCTTTGATGACTAATCTAATAGCCTTTGTGAGCTGTCCTGGGGAACTAGGACCGTCCTGGGCCTCCTTGTTCCCCTGGTCGACATGTCTGTACCCAAGCACACTTCTTAATTCTGGTGACAGAGGCAGTGGCCAGGATTTTCCAGCTTTAGAATCTAGTACAAAGTAGGAACAGACATATTTGGATTTTTAAATTAGATAGAATAAAGCAAAGGCAATGAGAAAAGAGAATGCAGGGAGTGTTAGGGGAACATGAACTGATCTTGCATGGGAGAGAAACAAAACACCCTTAGGAGGATGAAGGGTGGTGAAAACTAAGGTGTCACGTAGAGGCTGCAAATGCCATCAGATGGAATTCGAGCTCCATCCCATTTTCATAGGCATGCCAGAAAAATCTTCAAGAGATAAACAATCCAATTTATACTTTGAAATCACAAACAAAAGACATTCACATCCAATTAAAGCTTTACAGAGGACAATTCATATCACATTTGTGAACTAAAGTCATGCTTCTATCTTTCTTGCCAACCATAAAACAGAGAGGCTAAATGGAAATTTCTTTAAATATGGTTGTTATTGTTTCTCAATAAGAGATGCTAAGACTGAATTTCAGATGAGTATGGAACCTGCTACAGAATGCTGCATTTATTAGGAACAGTCACCACCATTTTTCAAGAATGAAAGTTGTGCAAAAATACTTAACATTGTAAAATAGTATGCAATGAGTCTTGACAATTTTAACTACAAACAGAACCCTAATGAATGAACCATGGAGTTGCTGTTTCTTGGGTGCTGAATACCAGGTCACCTCCTGCACTTCACTCTGATCTATTAGGCATGCCTGCCTGTGTCTATATTATTTCAAAACGTTGATGTATTTCTCTATATGGTCCTAAAACATTTCTTGCTATCATGGCCAATCAGTTTTAAATAGCTTAGTATTATTTTTGCAACATCCTCTGGTGATTCTTTTCTGCGGGATGGAATATAGAGATAGAATAGATCTGTTTTATACAGTTTCACAGCAAGAAAACAACAGCTTGAATTTCTATTCTCAGAAAATGCCATTGGTCATCCTAGCTGTAATGAAATGACTCTGGAACACCTGCATGTACAGTGTGTCAAAATAAAAAAAAAATGAACCTCATTTCTCAGGGTGTACAGACTGCTAGACTGTGAGAGAAGTTTAAAGGAAAACACAAATGATTTAGAAGTTGCAATAGGAACGACACTCTAAAGGCAGGGATCTGTGCTCCAGAGATTACTTCAAAATTGATTGAACTTATAACCACAACATAAAATTATTTTGTATTCAACACAGCAATGGTTCTCTAAATGAGTCTGCTATGGGTGTAACAGAATTTGATTTAAACAAGTAAGCTGTGCAGATCACAGTGACAAGAGAGCCTGGCTTTCAAGAACATAAGAGGACCAATTTTTCAAGAAGGAACAAAATCCAATGGAGTGAGTTTTCAGTTATTCATGATGACACTTTTGGTCAGCACCATAGGATGCCTGCAAACCTGGTTCCCGAAGAAGAATATCATCTCACAGCTCCCATATTCTTAGTTTTAATTTTGCTCAGATGCAAATAGATATGTACATAGCATTCACAGAGGACTGTCTGATCTGTAAGCTGTCCATCTTAGCTTTATATTCTAGATGGTGTTCTTGGAGGACTAAATCAAACTACTAAATCGTTCATGCACCATTCTTTTGGTCTCTGATAGATTTTCTGACCCAAATTGCATTTGTGTGGAATACCATAAAGCTAGAGTAGAGATGTAAGGAAACTCAAATATAATATTTTGCTGTACTTATTGAAGAGATAATATTAAAAAGTAGTACCCTATCTTTCAGATTTTTTTAAAATTATTTCTGGTGAATATTTCTCAGGTTTTCCTTGAGTATCTGGTTTCTATTACCTTGTGAACTTTGATAACAATGTAATTGTTGCATTTTCTTTTATGTATTTCTGCATATAGGTATGAGTGCTAAGAAATAAATCTGGTGTTGGGAGCCAACATCTATAGCTACATGGCTGAGGCCTGTAAAGGCCATCTAGAAGATCACCTCTGACATAGGATATCAGTTATACCTATAATATTGGTGTGTGATTAGTGACCAGTGTGCATACATGGCAGTAAAACTTATAAGTAAATCTCAATACACCTGATGGAAAGTGCATAGCAGAATTATTTCTCTCTGTCTTTCTAAGTTTTACTTCTTTCTAGATATTTTTTAACTTCTATTTCCTGGTAGACTGGGTAGTCAGCTCTTGTTCCCGAAAACTGTTTCCCCTAAGGCTAAGATTAGAAACTAAATTACCATGATAGTTTTGTCGCCCTGCCCCTAGCCAGGCAGAACATTTTCTTTTGTTTTGTTAATTACCAAAACTCTGTCTGCTTCAGCCCATGGCCGCCATCTTGGCAGCCTTGCATTTCCTTGTTCAAGAGTGTGACAGCTACTATTTGATTTTTAGAGTAGACTTGTTAGGATAAAATATATACATATACACTCATAGCTACGTAAATCTATGCTTGCTGTTTTGTTTCCTTTTGCTACATTATTCAAGTGTAATAGTTACTATATGATTTATAAAAGAATTAACGATAAA